>NC_056748.1:370941449-371181449 GCF_019279795.1 Protopterus annectens | reverse complement strand
AGTGAAGACTGCCATGGTGGGGAGAACAAACATAACTTATTAGAACCATTTACAGACACTACCAGGTTTCAATTCTGCAGATTTTCTTTGAACCGTGTGATTTAAATGAAAAAAATGCATGCTTTGCAATTCTACACAGAGACAAAGAGAGAGAGAGAAAGAGAGAGTGAGAACTAACCCTGTTCAGTGCCTTCTTTTGGCTGCTGCTCCTTGCAGATTTAAGCGCCAGATACAGTTTCACAGCAGGGAGCGTAAAAAAGGATTGATGGCTCCTTTGAATAAGCCCGGGCAAAGCTGTCACTGTAGTCTAGGACTGACTCAGAGAAGCAGGGGAGCTTTCTGGGTCGACAGAGCTCTGGTTTAAAGCTTCTTTTCATTGAGGCAGAAGTGGGGGTGGGGGTAGAAAAAAGGGAACGAAAGTAGCATTTGCCTTAGGGCTGAAAGTCACCTTGGATAGTAATTTACAGGAGGGGAGGGGAGGCAAGAGAAAGAAACAGATTTCTGGTTGAAGCATCGTTTGTCTTCGGAGAAAGGAAAGCTTTGTGAAAAGAAAAGAGTGTTCAGCAACTGGGACCTTAGTCTCTTTCAGACAGCAGGAATACACCGGAGTCTGTGAAAAGTGGTAGACTTGGAAGTCCTATGTAGAACAAGCTCTTTTCCATAAATCTTTTCCTGCCTGTGGAATTTTAATAGTTGACTGGCTCAGTAGAGTAATACTTGGATATAACTTGTGAAGGTCATTTTTCCCCCATCTTTGGGATGTGCTGGTTTTGTCCTGCTGTTCCAAGGGTGAGAAGAGCTGAAGATACAGATGAGTAATGATCGGAAGGGCCTCTGACACCGTGCTTTCATGAGGTATGCATTTGGTAAAGTACATTTTTCTAGGCTGTTTGCTCATCAGACTGCATGTTGAAGCTTTACTTGTGGGGTGGTGGAGGGGAGCGGGAAGTTTGGGGCACAATTACAAATTGGTAGTAGTGCTTAGTTTTATAGGTTTAATTTAGCTGAATTTCTTCAGGTTGCAGAGTTCAGAAGTTTACTGTACAGAATTTTGTTTACACAGATAAGTAAGCATAAACTGCGGTGATTTTGGTGATTAAACTGGTCAGCTAGCAGCCCCATTGGAGTAAATGGGGAACTTGTCACTCACTATTAGACTGGAGTATATGCAAGACTTTTTTTTTCTTAGGTGCATGTTCTTTCCATTCACAAGCACTATGAAAGCATATGATGTAGGGAAATGTGAAAAAAAATATGGCAAAGTAAATGTTATTAAGAAATCATGTCTATGTCATAAAAGCACCCTTATCCCTGAGCAACACACTTTTTTCATTTCTATTAAGATTATCTATACCATGGTATTCACAATGTCTAGAAAATATCCTTACAGTATTACTGAAATAGTGTTTGTGAGGTCAGAGTTCAGTCATACAGTTTGCAGTCTATACCACTGTGTACGTATTAACAAACTCTTGGGTTTACACTTTGCCTGGAACTGCTTCTTGCTTGCCAGCCACATGTTGAACTACGGTTTCCCTTCCTCTGTGCATGTGTGTTGTCCTCGATTCTTCTGTCCTGTACCATTAAGTATAGGTGGGAGGTTGGCATAATGGTTAAGGTATTTACCTTACAGACACAAAGTGCAAGGTTTGATTCCCATATGAGATAAATGGCTTGGCTTAAAATGATCTACAGGGCAGTTAGCCTACTACTAATCTATGAACCTATAAAACTTTACTGACTTGTTAGTATAATTATGTTTATGTTTGTCTGAAATACAGAGTGCAATAAAATGAACTTTGCTCTCCTAGCCTTTTCTGTCCCATATGTTTTGAGCAGTCAGTGGCTGGCCATTTATTTATGTACTTTACTATGTACTTACCAGGTGGACTAGTTCGAAGATTCCTTTCAGTCACCTTTAACTTGGTGAGGGTTGCTCTGACACAGAGTAATGATGTCTGCAGTGCCCTGACAACCCCTCTACTGTCCTTTTTGCGTGTAGGCAGGCACATCTTGAGGCCAAAGTCAGTGGTCAGATTTTGCACCAGTCTGGTAGTTAGATGTTTGCTTCCTTTGTATTGGGGCATTAGAATTAACTTGATGTGCTTTCACTGAATCCTCTTTTGCTTGGCTAGTGTAAATATCAGGGTCACTGCATTTTCCCCACTATCTAACCCCTAATAGTTAATGGATACAAAATGTAGCTTTGGTTCTTGAAACGTCTGCAACCTCTGCCCTACTTTATGGGTTTAGATGCATTCTAGAGATAATTTCCTACAATACAGTGACAACAAAATGGAAATTAAGCCTGGACTTTTTTTGTGTGTACTTAGTTATAAGATTACCAAATAAGCAGTTGTTATTGTGTGTGATCAAATGCTCTGTTTTGGAAATGTTTTGAATATCATATTTTAACAACAAAATACTGTGCAAACACTCGTGCCCCTATTTGCTCATTAATGGTTCCCTTGATGGAAAAGACTGAGTTTGCTGTTTCTGGCTGCCAACAGTTTATTCTGTGAGTTATACAGGGGCCTTATTTAAGGGTAGGTACGGCATGATGTACAGCACCTTTGAATGTTTCCGACATCTAGTTTTTAGCATTTTTGTCTATTTGGGTTTTCCATATTTTCTGTAGTAATGGCTTAACTTTTTTCAAATAATGTTAGCATATTTTTGCTCGACTTTTTTAAACTGCTGCTGTTTGATGCAAAAGTGTCTTTCAAATGGATTTTTTACTCACTGTTGTTCACTGCAACAGGTTAGCTACTCAGATTTAAACTCACTGACTGGCTGCATTTGTGAAAAAAATCAAGTTATATTCCTCCTTTTATCATATTTATTAACAATTTGTAGTTTGCTGTAATAGTGTACTTATGTAAATGATGTTGTACTAAATGCTAAGATGCCTTTATCATATATTGCTGCAGGGGAATTTGACCACTGGTTTCAGGAGTCTTGAGTACCGTCCGTTTAACAAAAAACAGTGGGGTCCTGTATGACCTTAGAGTTGTCTGTCCTGTACCGGTACCGTCCAGTTTACTTTCACTATGAGACTTTTACTATTGCTAATAATGAATACTTTATTTGAGTGAGATTGCCTGATAGACCACGGTGTTGCAGCGGTTAGCATTTTGTCTCTCACAACAACAGGGTTTCCGGTTCGATTCTCAGCTGGAGCGCCTTAACTACGGAATCTGCATGTCCTCCCCGCGGTCGCGTGACGTTTCAAGACATGCCGGTAGATGCGTGCGTGAATGGGTGTGCCTTCTTTGAAGCTTGGGCGTCGGGCTGGCCCCAATCATTAGCGGACCGGAGTTCCGCTGTGGCGACCCCTAACCGGGAAAAGCCGAAAGACATTAGTTTTTATTTCACTGAGATTGCCTGCTATACTTCTCTTTTTTTCCAGTTTAAAGCCATCTAACCCATTTGTAAAACCACACGTTCTGTGGTAAGTTTACATAGCTGTTCATCTTTATGGCATGTATATAAAAGTAAAAATGCATGTAATACACATGCCAAGTCTTGTTGATACAACAATTGATTTATTGTATTGTTTTACTGAACCTTTCGTACCCGGGCATATTGTTTTACTGCAGCTATTCTCCTTGTGTTTGCACGTAAAGTAGTTACAGTATGTGTGTTGTAGTAACTATCCATGTAATAACGTGTTCTACAACACTTGATTTCATGTATAACACAAATAAAGAGTAAAATAGTTTTATTATTGTACTGGCATGGGTCCATGATAGTTCTTTGTCACCATTTAATGTTTTATTGATTCAGGCGTGTTAACACTGAAAACACATGCTTGATCCGAGTGATTCAGTTTACCCCTATAATAAATGGTGTCTGTGTGGGTGTCACAAGTAAAGGCAGAGTAAAATGTAGCATGAGAAACTAACACCCTTAAATCATGGACTCTTGTTTATGTGTAGTGGTTTTGCACTTAGCTGTTTGCAAATTTGCCTTGGCAGAAAAGAATAAATTGGCTTATAATGTCCTGCCATATGTCGCAGGACAATATGGAAATCAAAGCTTAGGTCTTCAGTCTATATCAAGTTCATTTACTGCTTGTCTGGTTCATAAAAGACCATTTAAACAACACCTTTATCTTTCAGTGCCCTCATATCAGCTTTTGTTTTATATTGTTATAGATGAGTTTGTATTAATCCAGGACCCTATGCATAAACAACTTCCCATGTAATTTTACAGAAGTTCAGATAGTCGAGTATGTGGCACATTTTTATGTCAAGCAGCAGATGCTACGTTTCAAGAAAGGTATTTGACAAGCTGCATAAGTAAATTAAGTCTCAAGACAAAGATTCTTTTGTCATGTAGATGTCCCTCATAAAGCTCTTTGAGGTAGTTCATGAATGATGCGTGAATGTGGTTTCTCAAACTCTTGTGTTATTGGGGGTTGGGGATGAACAACCCACTGAATGGAATGTAGCTCAAAGCAGTAGATTTTGAAAGTGTTCAGCATTTGTTGTGAGCTCCGATGAGCTGTTAACATTCTGCTGAGCCAGAATATAGGAATGAAGTAGTGCAGAAAGGGCAGTCAGTGACAGTCTGGTGCAACAAGTCTCCACCTTGGGGTCATGACTTTATGTGGGATCACAAAACAGTTTTCTAAATGCAAATTCATCTGCAGTTTTGTTACTTTACAATGTTGGTGAGGCAAAATTAAAACAAGGGAGAATTTTTATGAAGCAAGGATGTTCATGGAGAAAATGTTTTCATTTTTTCACTGCATTTTATTTTCAATGGCTATTTGTAGCATTGCAAGTAGCAACAAAGGAGTACGAGAACTCATGATGTGAGCAAATTTGAAAAATATCACTGTAACGTACTTATTTAAGATGTCCCTATTTCTGAGAGATAACTGGGGTATTTATATGAAACTAATATAAACACAAGGGTCTTTTCTGATGAAGTCATCTAATTAAAAGTTGCAATTTCAGAAACTAATATGCTGCTGATTTTTAAGAGCTAATTTTCTAACCCATGCAGAAAACAGAAGTGTGTTTAAAAATGCATAAATGTGCACATTCTCTTATACTTTTAATTGGGCACCCATCATGATGGTTGTTGTCCAAAATAAGTAGAAGACATTCAATCTGTTGAACTGTTATGTGGTGAGATTGCAGTTACTGTAACAACTGTGAGTGTAGTCCCACGTCTTCAGGTCCGTTGAGGTATCCTTCAGATGATTGGTTCCTATAAACAAAGGAACAGCATCTAGGTCCAAGGGTGTCATTGCTCAGCTGTACTCAACCTTCATCAGGCAAACCATTGAGTACAACACCACCTTCGTTGTTTACCTGACCAGGTAAATGGTGGAATTGGATCATCCACAGATCTTCCTCACAAAAGGAATACAGGACTGCCTCAAAGCCTTGTCCCAATATTCAGTCTTCTACAGACTGCTGATAAGCGATCTATGCTTATTTGTTTATTATTTTATTTATTTGCAGTTTGTTTGCCGATAGTTCAATTGGGCCACAGGGAACCTATTTTCAATGGAGTCCTGGGGAGAAAAGCTCCAGAAAAATACAAATACATAATATACATTGCACATTTACATTACAGATTATGTCATAGGAATACAAAGTAAATATAATATAAGAAAAGGTTAACAATGATAGAATACATCAGTATAATTTGTAAGGCAGCAATAAAAAAACACTTTTGTTAAGTAGTTGGTCAGATAGTTCAACAGAGCTGTGGAATTATAGGAGGCAGTGATGGTGTATTTAGTTCTAGGAGAGTAGGAAGTGGTATTAGAAGGATTAGGTAGGATGGGAATAGGCTTGGCCTACAAAGCATCCTCTGATGAACCTGTTTCACATCCACAAAACAAATAGAACCAACATTACAAATCTATGAACATAAACCCTGTATGCCACATAATTGGGACGTGTTGGAGGAACAAGTATGTATTTAAGAGATTACCCCTTCCCTGGAGAAGGCTTCTCATCCAAGGAAAGCAGAGTTTTTCCTTAACCCAATTCAAGTGTAACTTGTACCAGTGAACGGGGAATCAGAAATCTGTCCCTGGTCTGGCACCTATGCCTCTTATTATATAGAGGCAGCCTTGTAAATTCTTGACCAGCCATGACCAAGCTTACATATACCTCTTAAATAGCCCTAGGGCTTCATTTCTTGTTAGATACACTTGGGAAACATGGCTATGCTTAAAAAGGCCCCATGGGGCTGCTATCAGCTTTGTTTTGCAGTATTAACCCCCCCCCCCGGGCATTCTGTGCAGGAATGGGCATGGCAAGGCCGCAAGAGTGACTGTCATGCCCAGTTGCTGTGATATAGTATGTAAATGAGGCATGATTGACATGCCATGCAGATTTGCCCGTGACATCTTGCATACATTGCTTGTTGATTGACATATGGTGAAATCACCCCCTGTGCATGTGAGTTGTGAGTGTTCCTGAGACTGTGAGGCTCCAGATTTAATAAATAAAACTGGCCAAAAGAGTCGTTAAAGTACCAGACTGCTAAGCGACAATACCAGTGAACTAAAAGGACATTCAAAAAAAAATCAGAAGATAAAACAATAGTTAAAAAATATATTACAAGTTGTTTTAAGAAGTTAAAGAAAGCATATATTAGGAGAGCTGTAAAAGATTCTATGATGAAACAAAGTAAAAATGCCACCGAATGGTGGAGCAAAAACCATAAGGAAATCTAGGCAATTGGAGAATATGCCAGTGTATAAGTATGTAGAGATTTTCATTTTTTAGAGGACAGGACTGCCCAAATAGAGAGACAGTTGTAAGTAAAAAGGGATAGGTGGTAACCTTGCTTCATATTTCATAGATTCTTTCATGCCCCCTATTCATCTGGCTACATCCGAAAACAAGTAAATACTATTAATTGACCTGTTACACTTGTATAACCTGCAGCGATGGTCGGATAGGATATGAAGCAAAAAAAAAAAAACTACAGTATTGCAAATGGGTAACAAAAATGTACACTGCAGTTGAAGTACTCTCCCCACTGCAACACCACCCACAGAGACACTGACACTGCTGAGCTCTCCAGAAAGGTCCTAACCATCTGCAACTTCCAACTCTCGTTTAGTATTGGTAGATTGTGGATCTGGTTATAGAACATTAGGGCTCACCATTGCTGTGTCCACTCTGGACACGCTGTATATATATAGATTTATCCAAGAAAAGAGTTGTGTGTTGGGAAAGCATACACGAGGTGGAATTTGGGTTATGCTTAGGAAGTACAGGCTTACTTTGTTTGCTCTGGTAAGTCCCTGATGGGTGTCCCACAAACTCACAAAACAAACCTAGAGGCAGGGGAGAGGAGTGATTCCTAGGATTTTAAAAATAGTGTACATCCATTTTATTTTGTTTGCTGGACTTTTAAGATGCCTCAGCGGCTGGAGTTTCTAGGACTATTCTAAACCCTATTCTAAACCGACACAACACACTTCACCCAAACAGTCTTCTGTTTCAGTTGTAATGGATTATGACGTACTTCACTCATATGAGCACTGAAAATCATCTGCACTACAAACAGCAATTCCCACAGCACTCTAAGAAATTCAGAATTATTGATTCAATAATCAGTTGTGCTATTCTGCAATCTGCAAATATTAAAATTAGCACTATAAGGTTTCCGCATGCTGACAATCCCAGAGATGTATTCATACAGACGAAAAAAAACATCAACATGTTTATTCATCAATTTAGAAAAACGTCACCTGGTGCTGGGTGTTGGACAGGATTTGGCCGGGCCTTACTACTGTGCATTCAGGGGGGTTAATAGTGTAAAACAAAGCCCTGTTAGCCTTGTAATTACCTATGAACCTAAGTAAGTGTAACAGTAATTGGTTTGAGTTATTTTCTTTAATACTGTTATCTGCTGGTTTATTAAAATCTTTATTTAGTACATTTAAGTACTCTCTACTCATTACAGAGTTGTTGTCTATAACTTCACAATGTGTTGTCATGGTCAACACAATTACAGTAGAGTCGATTGTCCGAACTAATTGGGACCTAGGGTAGTTCGGATAATCAAACATACATTGTACCAGATAAAAAAACTTTTTTCTGCACGCAGATTTGTTTTGTGAGTTTGTGGGACACACAACAGGGACTTACCAGAGCCAACAAAGTAAGCCTGTACTTCCTAAGCATAACCCAAATTCCACCTTGTGTATGCTCTCCCAACACACGACACTTTTCAACCATTCAACGATTCCAGTGGACAATAAAGAATATTTTTCACATACAAGTGGGCTACAAGCTCAAAAAACACGCACGAGTAAATACATGTAACATTTACATATTCAGACTTTATGATTTTTTCCTACCTGAAAGCTTTGGAAGGCAGTGTTCGGATAATTGATGTTTGGATAATCTACTCTCTACTATAAGCACTTTTGGTTAACAGGGAAAGAAAGTACATATTTCAAGGTGTTTTTTCTTTGTGGATTTATTTCAAACCTTGGAAAGAAGCTAATCGTTTACCTCTTGGATTGTGGACTTTGCAGTTTTTAATGGTTCTGTATGCATGTGTACATGAGGAAAGAAAGGAAGAGAGGACGTCATGACTAAAACATGCAGACTTGATGAGGAACTGCTACAAACAGAAACACAGACACAGTGGGTTTTACTGAAACTAGCATGATTTCTTTTTGAGCAGTACTTCTAAATATGTTTTACAGAAATAATACATAATTTGTTGACATGCTGGGGGTTAGCACATGTAAATTTAGCAGATAACTGCACAGATTACAGCATAGAGGGGACTATCATCCTGGCCACTACACTTTCAGTGCACAAAAACAGGGCCATTGATGCCCTACAGGGGAAATACTTTTGAGAATTAATGCCAGAAAACCTTTGAGTATGAGGCATCTTATACCCAGTAATCTGGAAGTGAAGCAGGCCCTTGTTATCTGTAAAATTGTATTAATTTGCAAGAACATGTAATTAAAAAAATAAATAAATAAAACAAACAAAAAAAACAGTTAAAAGATGTGCATATTGGCAAAACAGCAGTCCTTGAAATTATTCTGTTTTTGTGTTATACCATAGGGCTTGTTTTTCACCCAATGTGCTCAAAAAATCCAGAGTTTTCATACTTCATTAAAATTCATGGCATAAATTATTGTCCAGTACACCAATGCATTCTGCCCACCACACATTACTGTGAAGGACATTGCATGCATCATCAATTTGATAATATAATGTCAGGGCCAGGCACTTGGATGATCGATGATTGCATCAAGTTGCATTTTTGGGACAGCAGCTATAAACCCATACTGCTTGGCCTGGTTGAGTAACTGTAATCCTCAATGATTTACCAAAAAATCAAACGTATATTAAGAGGGGCAAGTCGGCCAAGAACTATCTGAGATGAAACTGGGGGCATTCTGCAGAAATCAGGACAGTTCAGAAGTATGCAGGCAAACATTATTTATTTGCTTGCTTGCTTACTTATTGCTAGCTGCCTCATAGATGCCCAGTTAAAACAAGACCACAGAGAAAAGAAGAAAAACAGAAAACAAAATAGCAAAATAATTGTGTATTAATAGATTGCTTCCTGTGTCTGTTGAATGCCACATTACAGAAGGAAGGGTATAATGATAAAAAGTCAGGAAGAGCAACGGCTGGAGACTCAGAATTTAGAAGCGTTGAAAATAAAAGAAAAACAATGTTTTGAAAGTAAAGAACAACTGATCTACACTTTCGGAATGCCCTTGGAACTGTAAAGTACAGGGAAAATGTTGCATATTTTATTTTAAAAAGATGTTTTTATTGCCATTGTTGTTATAGCTTCTCCTTACTGTTTATTAATGCCAAAAAATTATGCATGCCTGAGTATGTTGGGAATCTGTATGTTTTATAACATTTCAAGCTTTTGTAAGTACGGAAAGGACTTACACTTTTTTTTCAGCCAATAATGAGTTACTTATTCCAATAGCATAATTTTGTGGCAGGTTAAGTTGTGACAGACATCAGAGGACTGGCTGAAGTTGACTGCTGTGTCACTGACCATTTTTTCAATGCTGTCAGTTCTGTTTTTTGGGTTTTTATTTTCAAATGAGCTTTACAATTTTTTGATATATAAACGCAGGGAAAAGGTTTAGCTTGGAAAGTGCATCTCTGTGCTCCTTTCTGTAACAACACCAAGTAAATAAAATTATGTTACACTAATCTGAATTTACAATTACAACAGACATGCATAGCAGTTGTCTTTCATGTTGTATAAACATACCTATCAACATCTTAGCACAGGAAATCTGGACAAAGCCAAAAGTAATGGGAGACAAAAGCCCAAAAATAGGGACAGATTTTAAATATTGCTCTTATAAACTTAAAAAGTTGCTAGAATAAAATGTTTTGTGTTGACATGCATTTGCTGAAGGATGTTAGGTATGAAATGCAAGTGACTGTAATTATTTAGTGACTTCAGTCCTCAGTGATTTGCAAATTTTGAGGGACAGACCAAAATATGAAGCAAAAAATCTGGAGTTTCTGTGGAAATCTGGACATTTGAGAGGTGTGTGTGTGTAAACCATTAAAGAATTTTATGTATTCAGGGTGTGGGTGAGTTGGTTTGCTCTTACTGGGATTCATTTTATACTTGATAGTTCCTGCATATTTTTTTTCCATTTTTAAGTACTGTTTAATTTGTGTATTAAAATATCTTTATTATGGATACAAAAATGCAGACTTTATTGGCTTTGTTTTACAACACTACCCCACCAGATGCGCAGTAGAAAGGATCGCCAAACACCCTGCAGACGATGTTTTTCTTTCTGCACGTGTGAATAAACATAAGTAGATCTGCTTCCTCCACACGAATATTTACTTGGGTTTGCTGGTTGAAAAATAAATAGTAATTTGTATTCTGTATGTTCAGTTTAGTAATATGTAAGTATTACTTCTTCTTTTAGCAGTGTGGAATAGTATAATATATCTCTGTGTAATAAGTATTGATTTTAGGAAGACGTGCATCCAGCACATAATGAACTGACACCAAAAGAACAGAAAAAGTGTAGATAAGCCACTGTAGAAGTTGTACATCTGGACTGCAGGTTTAAGCTTCTGTAGAAGTTGTACATCTGGACTGCAGGTCTTAGGATACATCAGTAGTGTGACATGCGCTGGTACAGCAAAGTGCACATTACCTCTAAATTCAATGACCTCCACAGCAAATAAGTAACTAAATAAATAAATACTAATGCCAACACATAACGGGCTGACACGTCTGAAGGACAGAAAAAGTATAGATAAGCGACTGTAGAAGTTGTACATTTATAGGGTTGCCACCTTTTCAAATGGCCAAAGTGGGACATTTTCAAGACACACATCAGATTTTACAGGCCGACACATACCCACGGTCAGTACAAAGGATAGAACTTAACTTTTTTGCATAAATAAAAGCTTATTCTTGTAGCATTTTAGTTGCTTATTCAATGTTTTGTAACATTTAGGTATTTTAGATACAGAATAACTGTTCTATGCAACTATTACATAAAATATGGGACATAATTATGTCCTACAATCTCAGGACATTTGCCATTTTTAAGAATTTCTGTCAGGACACAACTGCCCAAAGAGGGACTGTCCCTCCCAAAGTGGGACAGGTGGTAACCCTATACATTTAGACCGTGGTTTTTAGGGTATTTCAGTAGCACAACATGCCCTGGTACTGCAGACTACCTTACAGCAAAGCCAATGCCCTTAAAATGAGGTGACCTGCTCAACAAATACGTAACTAAGAAAATACGTGCAAAGTAATGCGCCAATGGAAACTAGCAAAATTAGCAGTAGAAAGCTTTGCACATTCAGAGAACTATGTTGGCGCAAATTTAAAAATGAGCTGTGTAGTTCAGAAAGTCTGGTAATTCATTTAAATACAGTATTAGCAGTCATGAAATCAACTTCTTCTTCTTCTTTCGGCTTTATCCCGGTTAGGGGTCGCCACAGCGGATCACCTGTCCGCACATTGAATGGCAGTGGAGTTTTACGGTGTCGAGTTGCCAGCCCGGCGCCCAACCTTCCACAGAAGGCACACTCACACGCACACCTAAGGCCAATTTAGAGTGTCCAATCCACCTGCAGCATGTCTTTGGGATGTGGGAGGAAACCGGAGCACCCGGAGGAAACCCACGCGACCACAGGGAGGACATGCAGACTCCGCACAGAAGGCACCCCAGCCGAGGATCGAACCGGAGAACCTCTTGCTGTGAGGCGGCAATGCTAACCACTGCACCACCGTGGCCGCCCAGCAGTCATGAAATCAACAATTTGATAAAATTACATTCTGAGAAAAAGGTACTAAGGCTACCTGTGGACATTTATCATATTGCCAGGAATTTGTTTATGAGTGAACTTTATTATTTACTGGTCTGTAGCCACTGTGTGGAGGCTCTGAAAATTTTTTCCTGTTACTAAGCAGGGCAGCGGACTATTTTATGTCCGGAGAGTTTTTAGAAACAATGACAAATGTTGAAAAACACCTGGAGAATGCACATTTTTATTAGGCACAAGGAATAAATGTGCATGTATGGGCTTACTGTTTAACTAGTTCTTTTTTGGGGTTTCCTATTACTAACAAGGGAACTGGAACCTCTATATGGCCAGAGATTTTTTAGATAAATGGACAAATATTGATTAACTTAACTCTCGAGAATGAACATTTACATTTGCCTCAAAAACAAATTAATTCCTATTTGGGGGGGTGTGTATGGCTTGCTTTTGTCTTTCACATAATTTAACTACTTTTATTTTTTTTGAAATACTATGCTTTTATGTATGTTCATGAACTACATAGGTTTACTCCAAGATCACATTAGTTTGACGAGAAGGGCACAGTACAACAGGGCAATGAATATTCACAATGACCCTGCCAAATCTGCATGGCTTGTCAGTCATGTGTCATTAGCATGCCACGTCACAGACACCAGGCTTGTCAATCAGTCTTGTCAAACCCATTTCTGCACAGAATGGCCAGTGGGGTAGTGTTGTAAAACAAAGCAACATTATTACCTTGCTTTTCTCAAAGTTCAGAAGTCACTTGCTCACCTTTCACCCTGAGCCTGTATTCCACACCATCCTCTTGGAATCATATAGCAGTAATACCACTGTAGTGTAATGTGTCTGTGTGTTAGGGGCAGAGTAGGAACTGCATTCCTGAGGGGTTCTCCTTTTCCCTGTCAGAGTTATTTAAAAAAAAGTAAATTATGAAACTCGTGCTGACAGTTCTAAAGCATGTTTAAAAGGGGTTCTGTCCCCTCACACCATCACCTCACTGCTACTTGTGTACCAGGAGCACTGTACCACAGAGTACAGGGAATACCACAAGGTACTGTGACCTCAGACTTCAGTATGTAACTCTTCCCCTTCACACTTTTAGTTCAAAAAGTACCCATTTGGGATTGTGTGACATTAAAGAAGCGGGATAGGATTTCTGCAGTGCTTCTTTATATGTTTGTTAAGTGAGTTGATGTATTACTAAGCAGAGTCCATTTACTGCAGAGGCACAGAAAGAGAAGCTCACAAAAAGCAGCTGTAATGATATATAAAGGACTAGTCCATTAAGTTATTGTTTACACATACTGTAGCTATAAATAAGAGGATGTACACAAACTCACAGAAGCAGGCCTGTAGATAGACATACTCAACGTACTCAAATAAGTACATGTTTTCTGAACATCTCTCAGAGAAAGTAAGGCTGAAAGAGTACAGAATGTTTATAACTGTTTGTACTACGGTTTACTGTACAGAACTATGTAAAACTTGCTCATTCGATAGGAATGCACATTTGAAGTAGCCTTTTAATGGTTATAAGTGGCAACAGATAAGAATATGTCTCTTTTCAAAAAAGTGCAAAGGGGCAACATTTTGATGATTAAGTATATTTTTAAAATGACGGGTAGGTGGTGGGAGCAACAGTATGAGGTTTGAGTACAAAGTATACATTTCTGGTTACAGTCTTGCACAGAAGGGAATAAAACCTAACCTACATGCATGTGACTTTAATAATGTGAGACTACTTGACTGAGAATTTCAAAACAAAAATTGTAGTTTTGCAGAATTACCCTGGTTCCCTACAAAGTACACAGTTAAGCTGATGAAGTGAATTTGCTTGACTTTGATATAAAATTCAATAGCATTTTCAGATGTTTTAATGCATGAATAGAAGTTTGACCCAGGAAGTAGACAGGAGTATATTTGGAGCTCTCTTGTCCATTTTGTCGTAAAGCAAGTAGCATTTGACAGGAAGTTCCCTATAACTGTTGTGTAACTTTAGGAGAGAAGATGCCCAAATTAGGAATTTAAAGATGAAAAAAAATAAGGTGGAAATTGTTTTCGTTTTTACAAGATCTCTATTTGATGACAATAAGTGCTAAACAGTGGTAACTAGGTGAATGTAGATTTCTCGCCAGTCTCTAGAGAGTTTGTCTGTGAAATGTTTTGCTAAGGTTACACATAACCCAGTATCAGTATAGAAGGCATGACTGAGCCAGAGTACTTCTGACCTTCCAAACTCTCTTACTGCAGCACTCATATGCTAGATACTGTACCCACCACCTCCATTATAACCACATAACTCTGGTCTCCACTTGCTGGAGGAGTCTGCTCATGCTAAGTCTGACTCGCACAGAAAACAGCATCTCCATCACTGCAGGCTATATGGCGTGAAACATTGCCCTACGAAGAACTTCATTCCTATTGAAAGTTTACTAAATTTAGTTTGCCACATCAGATAGAGTTGGACTACATCTGTAAATACATTTTACTTTTAAGGATATTTAATTCCTCAAAGATAGCTGTGTTACACAGGAGATGAGAGATCAGCCAGCCATCCTGTTACATAGCTCACTAACACCTCCCACACTATTAATTAATAAAAGTTTGATTGTGTCTTGCACTAAACATTCTTCTACGTATCCACTAATATTAAGTTATATTGTGCCTCGTTGTGTTACTTATAACAGCAACTATATACAGACTTTAAGACTTTTGTTTGAAAGTAGTACCATATGTATATTTTCAGTTTGCTTTTCTTTGCTTGTTTAAGAATGCATGTAATAATTTCATCCTTCTCCTAATTAGAACAGTATTTTCCTTTTTCTAACGTATTCATTCTTTATTTCTACCCTAAATGATCATTGCCAGGTTTTACTTACTTCATATTATTTATTATTTTTTTGTAAGTATTATCATTTATTTCCTAAAAAGGTAGCAATGGCCTACTTACTTCTCAATCTCTTAGCACAAGAAGTCTGGACAAAGTCATATATAATGGGTGGACAAAATAGGGACAATTTTTAAATATTGCTCTTAGAAAGTTGATGGAATATTTTTGCATTAGAATGAATTTTCTGAAGGGAATGAAGTCTGAAACTCAAATGTCTGCCATTATTTCCTGACTTTAATCCTCAGTGATTTAATAGAAAAACAAAAATTTTATGAGGAACAGACCAAAATTATGAGGCATATGGACAGTTGAGAGTTATGCTGGCCTACCAGAAAGTGGGTCAGATGTGTGGCATTCCATCCTTCGGACACAGGAAACCTTCTTTATAAAGTCCGTGTCATTACCATGCATTTTATGCTTTTGGGGACCTTGGAACTTGAGTTGCTAACTCCTTCTCCTTTGATCATCCTGCGTCAACAGTATTCAGGAAATCCTTCTACTCAGGAATATCATTAAGACCTAGAGAGGTCATTGTTCCTTTATGTTCAGCACCAGACATATCAAACAACTAGAAATACTCCAAAGATTCCTAACTAAGAAAATCATAGACTACAAACCTTAAGCTATCAAAAAGGACTGGAAATGCTGACCCTTTAGTCAATATCTTATAGACTTCTGAGGAGAAAGCTGTGCCATGCATTCCATGCCGTCCGAGACCTACTGGTCCTGGGTGTCTTGCATCTCCACAAAGCAAACATCTTAACTAATACCAGACCCAGGGACCAGAGTCTTTATTTGTATTTCTTTTGTGGGTTAGAGCTCTTATCTCCATGGACCTTTTTCAGACTCAGCCTATGAGTGATGTCTGGTAAATGAATTCCTCAAAGTCACACACTCAGGAATTGGAGGCTGAGGGACTCGAACCTTGGATCACTTGACCACAGGAAGCAGCTCATTAACAGCTCCTTAATCCTGTAACCCAACTGCCAGACTATCTCTGGTATGCCTTGCTCAGCCAAGGCAGGATCAGCAATTTTGAGTGTTACAGTGATGGATGAAGTCCATTAGTCTGGAAGGTTGGCTGGATTATATTGTTTTACAAACTGTGTTTGTTGAGTGCGGACTGAACTAAGATACTGAGTTTTTCTGATAATTCTTTTCTTAGGCTGGTTGTGGTTATTTTGTTTTGGATCTCTTGATGATATTACTAAAGGTAGGGTGCAGCTGCTTGTTTGTACTATGCCTTATGCACATAGCACTCTGGATAGTTCAAAGGAGATGTGCTTAGTTTTAGAATACTGATGATTATTACTTTTTAACCGAGTTCCCTGCTGTGATGTTTGATCAAGCGATTCTTATTCGTTTGAAAAAAGTTAGAACACTATTGGCTCGAAATTATGGATTGTTCGGATGTCTAATGAATTGGCAAGTGCTTATACAGTAGAGAGTCGATTATCTGAAACGTCAGTTATCAGAACCAGCCTTCCAAAGTTTTCGGGTAGAAAAATCATAAAGTCTAAATATGTAAACATTAACGTATTTGCTTGAACATGTTTTTTGAGCTTGTAGCCAGCTCATGTGTGAAAAATCTTTATTGCCCACTGTAATCACTGAATGGTTGAAAAGTGTATTCCTGCGTGCAGAAAAAAACAAGATTTTAGAAGTTTTTTATCCAGTTCAATTGTATGTTTGGTTATCCAAACAGTTTGATTATCTGAACTACTCTAGGTCCCAATCAGTTCGGACAATTGACTCTCTACTGTAATGGAATGGAGTTATGTTATGGTTTTGTTTGAAAATGCTCCAGTTTTGGTTAGGTGGGGGTTGTACCACAGAGTACTAGAATTAAATATCCAGAGAGGATTAAACCAAGGTTTTTAAAACTGTGTTACTATGTTGTCAGAATGTGCTTTTCAATTAATGACAAGTTTATGATGCACTGGATAGAGGTATGCAGAGCTATTTAAGGGAATGTTCTTGATTGTTATTTTTGCCTACCTTTTGCAATGTGAAAACGAGGGGTATGCTTGGCTTTCAAGTCACTGTACCATATAATGGTCAGTCATATATTTAGTGCTATAAAGTGGTAGGAGTTTAATTGTTAATAAGTCATTGGTAGACCAGTAGTTAAGAATTTATCAAGGAGTGTTAAAGGTAATGAGGTTTGTTTAAATATACTAGGCTAAGGAAATCCAAATTCTATGTTTACCAAGTTTACTAAGGGATTTTAATATATAACAGATGGACCAGATTCTCCAAAGTTTAAAACAGATCTCTCATGTGGTTGCATTTAGGTAATTTCAACACCACTGAAATGAGCATTTTCTTTGTTTGGGGGTGATTGGGGAGATGAAAGCTGTTCCTGTACTGGGTTTTCAGAGGACAACAGGCCACACTTTGCATGGTCTATTAGCTGAGGTAAGAGAGTTTATGATTAATTGAATGTACTAAGTCATACACGGAAGATGCAGTTGGTTAAGACAGTATGTTGATAAATTATTGCACATGTGAAAATAATGTGACTCGTGAATAAGTATGAGTGATAAATAGTATATGTACCATTTTGTCAAAATGATAATACTTTAATAGGTCATGTTAATAAGGTATAAAGTTATGTAAACTAGTGTGGTACTTTTCATTGTGTTGCTTATGTTTGATTTGTGTTTTAGTATTGACTGGATCCTGAGCAGATTATTGTACAAGACTATTTCTTTATTAAAATTGTATTATTGTTATACTGATCATGTTATAAGGTGTAAACAGAGCTGTTGGACATGCTCCACTTAAAGAAATCCCATTCCCTCCGAGCTACACGCCCTAGGGACCTAAACCTTGTCACCACAATAAACAGAACATGCCGGAGGGATAGATTCCTGTCCCAGAGACTTCCCATACTCTGGAGTAAACTACCTATCTGTATCAAACAAAGCTTCTCATTAGCACTCTTCAAGAAAAATCTTGATGATTGGATGGGAAATAGGAAATTCACCCCCGGGGATCACCTCTGTGGCTCTGCTCGATAGTGGCACAGGAAAATAATTTTCTTGGGTGGTAAAAGCCAGGGTACCTTTTTGGCTGGGATTGTATAGGCCCCAGGGCCGATAGCTTAGTACCTACCTATGAACCTATAAAGATGTGCAGGTTAGAGTCCAGTTTTATCAGTTTCTTTCAATTGTTTTGCCTGCCAAGAAGTTTGTACAGTTGTTTAATAAGGATGATTTAGAAAAAAGTTATGGATCCTTGCTTTTAACATGCCTCAATGAATAGAACTTTGTCTCCAAGAAATTTGCATTCCAGTGTTTTCTGCTTTTCTTGTTTATTTCATAGTCAGAGCTATGCATGGATCCAGCATTATGATACTCCATAACTTTTGTTTTTAGAAATAAGTAACACTTCAGTAGAATCATAGAAGCTTGCTAATGACACAGGAGCAGAATCTTGAAGTCCTTCCCACCAGTACTAACCTCAGATAAACATGATCCTATCTTAGTCTGTCTAACCATATAACAAAATACATGAGTTTTAAGGACGTACTTGGGATGTTGCTGTTGACAATAGTCATATAAAATTATTGTGCTAAAGGAGTGTGGAGAGGGAGAAGTTTCTGGATGATAAGGTGTAGCTCCATCACTGTATTCTGCTCATACATAGTAGCTATATCAGTTTTAGCGTTTAAAAAAAACTTTCATGTAAAATCAGTACTTCAAAATGGCATTTAGACCATTTATTTCAGTACTGTTAGGTTTTTCTTACACTGCATGTCCTCCATCTTGAGATATTTTAGTGAGGTGGACATTGTGAAGTATTCCAAGTTAGCATCAGCCTGTGGCTTGTCTTGAAAATGGACTTAGGTCACAGAAACTAATTCCTCTTATATGGTTGGCATTGTATTGCAAGGTGTTACAAAACAAGTCAGTAGCAGAATTAGTTTTAAACAAGTATTTCTCATTGCTAAATGTTGGTAGATTTGTACTGCTTATAGGCAGCAGCAGGCCATACCCTTTCACCCCCCCCCCCGCTGGCTTCTCAAGTGGCAGAGCCATTAATTGAACCCCCAGTTGTCTGGGTTGCAGTCTTGTCTCCATCCTTCTGCACCATACAGCCAGGTGCAACTTTACCATTTGTTAAAAGTTTTGGACAAAATTTTTGACTTCTCTTAATATAGGTTAACTGTGTAAGCCCACAAGGCAATGGAGTATTGTCTGGTAAAGTGACTTAAACAGAATGTGTACATCAAGGCAATGATGTGTCATTTTTCACATTTTATCTTTGCATGTAACTTTACAGTTGCTCCACCTTTTTTTTATTTATATCTTTTTTTTTTCTGTATGGAATATTTTTTCTAGATGAAAATGTGCTACAACAGAGTTGAGTCCATAGTGCAGACATTTTTCCCTAACTACATCCTTGTCTACTTACTTGATTAGTAGGCCCAGATACTAGAGGAGCATGCCATTGGGGAGTGAATGGCTGTGTGATGACCCACCTCTGGACCAGTAATCAAGGACCCTCAATCCTCAGCACTGGCTTCAGTGGGGGATGTTCACTGGGAGGATAACATGTACACACACAGTATCTCCAGATGCAGTTCTCTGCATCAAGCACAATTTCCCTTAAGAGCACATTGGGAACGCAGTCAGTCCTTGGCTTGTTTTTCCCTCTTTCTCCATATCCCCAGTAAGATTCCCCACTTGTGCAGCTATAGAGTTGAGACCACAGCTGAGTGTTGAAGCCAAGACCGACAGCATCTCTCTGTCCAACCAGTGCTTCCTGTCCCTGCCTAAGTAGCTGACATGCACATGCTTTGAGTTACACAAACAGACACAGACCTAGGAAAGGCTAGCACAGGTTTTCTAGATATGCCCCCCTACCCAGACTGTAAGGTAGTTATGACTGCCACCAGACACCCCTGCCAACTACTTTAAGGCTCTTCCAAAGCTACCCAATATACTGATTGAAGTTAATTATAATACAAATGCTCGTTTGACCAAGAGCAATGCTATTAGGAGTGTGGCCCCCACAGTGTCATCAAATAAATATGCAAGTACTCTCAAAAACTTAAATACTCTACAAAGATCAGCCACAATGAAAGGTTTAAATATATTTAATAAATAATGAAAGACCAAGAAAATAATAAGTATATATTCACAATGACATCAGAGTCCAAAACACAGGAAATATTTAAAATAACATTGAAGGACAGGCTCAGACAAATAAAGAAAAACAATATGTAAACTAAGCTTCACTATATTCTTGACTGACTCTAAGAGAATTACTATTCCCTAATTACTTAATAGAGCAAGGCAGATGATATGGTGAATGGACCTTCTTGTTGTCAGGCCCAAGACAGAATACAGAATGCTCACTCTCACTAAGACTTCTCAAAATAATATCTAAAATATTACTTCTGGGATAGCTTGCAGAATGACATCTGACTTCTAGTTCCTATGCAAACCCCCATTGCTGGAAGCTGGCAGGATTTAGCACCTCCTTGTAAAAAAACACACACACAAGAGCTTTTGCTCAGATCTGTGGCAGGTGCTAGAAGTCATAAAACAATTCCATGCCTTCCTGCTTCCAGAGTAGTAATTAGTTTACCCCAAAGACAATATAGAAAGCTTCCTAGTACATACTTTGTGTCTCTGGCTGCATTGAAACCTGTGAGACAGCATCATGATGGCCTAGCCCGTAAAGTGATTTAAGTTCAGATATATTTCAAAGTTTGCTGGATTGAGGTTAACCTTCCAGTTTCTTCTGTTAAAACGTATGCATTTAAACAGTTACAATAGTGCATGTACATTTCTGTTCTCTCCAGTAGGGCACACTGTGAATACATTTCAAATGCAAGCTCTTTACAAATACCTTTTTGACACAAACATCTGTGCAAGTTAGTTTAATATGCATAGTTCTAATACATTTGTAACATAAGCATCTTGTATAAATCAGTTTGATATTCACAAATAACATAATTATGTACAAAATTCTAGCTAGCAGTGCTAGCAGTACCTCCTATTGTCACACCTGTCCCCCCTTCGAAGACGTAAGATAGTTTTTCAAGTGTGCTTTGAAAAACATTGCTTGAGAGAAATAAGCCTATTTGGGAATATGTTACCCTATTCCCTGTATTGAGATTCCATCTGCCTTTGCATTGCTGACCCCATTACAGTGTTGCACTGTCATACATGCCTGCAACCCTAGGCTCCACCTTAGCAACATGGGATTTTGCTGGCTGGCTTGCTGTAGCCATAGCCCTGCCTTCTACTGCAAATATGTAGCATCAGGGCCTCCCTATCATGGTAAAGTTTCATGGTTTTAACATGGTATACTATGTGCACCTGCCTCCTGCCTGGCAATTCTACAATGTAGTTAACAGCATTGATCATCTTTACCACTTTGAAAGGTCCATCCCAAGTTACCTGCAGTGTATTGTGTCTGGCAGGACTGAGAACCATAACCTGTTGCCCCACAGCATACTCTCTGGCTTGAGCATTCCTGTCATACCAGACCTTTTTCTGCTGTTGTGTTCCCTGAGCCTTATCCTGAGGTTTAGGATATATGCCACAACAGATTCCTTGTGGGATTCACACTCACCTTCCCACTCATCGCAAATCAAATCTAGAGGCCCCCTCACCTGATGCCCATACAGCAACTCAAAGGGTGAAAAAAATGTGGATTCCTGGGGTACCTCTCTGTATGCAGACAGCAGATGGGGCAAATATTTGTCCCACTCTTTCTTAAACTGGTCTGCAAATGCCCATAGTATGGTCTTTAGTGTAGACTTTAACCTCTCCACAAGACCATTATTCTGGGATGGTAAGGAGTGGCCTTTAGGTGCTTCCACAGACATGCTAGTGGGTCTGACATGAAATTGGCATCTCCATCAGTCAGTATTTCCCTTGGGGAAACCTACACTGCTGAAAATCTCTAGCAAAGCATTTTACCATCTTCTCTGCCTCAGTGGAAGACAGAGCCACAACCTCAAGGTATCTGGTAGCATAATCTACTACCACTAGGATATAATTCTTCCCTGTGGAACTTGGGGTACTCAGCGACCCCACAGTATCCATAGCTACCCTTTGAAATGGCTCCTCAATCACAAGCAAAGGCACCAAAGGAGCTTTGACCTTGTCTCCTGCCTTGCTTACTTTTTGGCATTGCTCACATATCCTGCAGTACCCTGTTACATCCCCTGTAATCCCCGGCCATTAAAATTTCTGCATAAGACATCTCTTGGTATGCTTTATGCCCATGAGACCTGCAAAAGGAATATCATGGGCTATGGCTAGAAGTGCCAGACAGTAGGCTCTGGGCACTACCAACTGCTGTATTCTCTCACCCTCTAGCCCTCCCTCAGGAGTCCAGTCTCTATACAGTAACCCTTTGTTCCAGTACATGGAATCCCCTTTTTCTTGTGAATCAGGTGCCTCCCTACCTACTTCCCTCAGGCCTTGTAATGTAAGGTCTTAGAGATGAGCCTATCTCAACTCTCTCTTTGTAACCCTTCCCAGCTCCCCTTCCACAGAAAGTCTTGTATCCTCTGACAGTGGTGCCTCACTG
This sequence comes from Protopterus annectens, assembly GCF_019279795.1. Lineage (NCBI taxonomy): Eukaryota > Metazoa > Chordata > Ceratodontiformes > Protopteridae > Protopterus > Protopterus annectens. The sequence continues at coordinate 371,158,703 of NC_056748.1, read as the reverse complement.
TCAGCCTGGGTACTACTACTTACCTCTGCCCTTGCAGTCACTCTGTCCAAGGGAATGTCAGCACCCACCAGCAGTTGTGGCTCACCGTCAGTCTCACTGCTACGGTACAGGGTAGCTCCCACCGTGAAGTAACCACCTCACCAGTCCTGGTTTCAAGTGTGTAGTCTGTCTGGGTCCCCCCAGGCTACCAGACTCGCGTGCTTCTCTCCAAGTCTGACTGCATGTAACTGCATGCACACAAGGTACCACATTTCAAAGTCATTCCCTATCCAGGACATCTGCAGGGATATCCGCAAACACACCTACTTGCTTGCTTCATTTTCCACCCTCCCAGTAAAGGTGATCCCTAGCTAAAGTTATTTGCAATTGGGTCCCTCCTAAAGCTCTGACTGGAGCAGACTGCCCAAGCAAGTAGTCCTCCTCTTTAACCATTGCAGGCTTCACAATATTTAGGTCAGAGGCTGTGTCTCTCATAGCAGTGGCCTGTTTCCCATCTACTAAGACAGGATATAACCTATTGTGGTAGTTTGGTCCCCTTATTGTCTCCACACAACTTACTACTGGCATTCTGTTATTCTCACATGCTGCCTCCCCTACAATTTGTTCCCCACCTTTCCTCTGTGGACATCTATATGATACATGGCCCCACTGGTTACATTTAAAACATTTAACTCCTGAGCCTGGCTGTGTACCTAAACTAGTGGCTTCCCCTATTACTGGTGAACTCTGTTGGGATGGTTTAGGCTGCCCACCATGGGTTCCCTTAGAATCCATGTCCAGCACTGGGTATCCCTTTCCAATGTAGTAATGCCCTACTTGCTAAGTAGAGTTCCCCTTTTTTCCCCAGCTCATCTGTGGTGTTGCATTTTTATATGCCAACCAGATTCTCATGTCCTTAGGCAAAGTGCTGAGGGCTTGTTCTCTCACCTAAAGGTCTGCCAGCCCTTCAAAAGTCGTGACCTGACACCCACTCACCCATCTATGAAAGTCAGTGCTTAACTCAGCGATATAATTACACACACTTTCATCTGCCTTGCATCTATGCTCACAAAACTTTTTCTGTAAGCTTCAGGCGTTAACTTAAAATGCTAATAAACATTTCTTTACTTTGTTATAGTTTAGACAATTTATAAACAGCAGTTACAGCTTTACCATGGAGTAAGGGGGTCAGGAACCATACCCAGAGCCCTTGGTCAACATTATACTGTTTGCATACCCTTTCAAACATATTTATTTTTTATTTATTTATTTATTGACATTTGTTAACTGAGTTAGTCCAACTGGGCCAGGAGCCCGTTTTCCATGGAGACCTGAGGAGAAAAGCTCCAGTTACATACAGGTTACAGCAAATAAAATTCCCCACTCCAAGATAGTACACATAACATATGAATAAAACTATCAAAATTATCACCCTCTGTAAATTGTGGAAGAAATGTACTGACCTTTATTGCTTCTGGGGTTCAGTTATTCACTTCCCCATTACCTCCATGACCCTGGCGAAGAGTCAGTATGTCCCTTTCATGTTGGCTCTCATTTTCTTCAACCTCCATATGCAGCAGTCTCTCTGCTGATTCTGCTTCGACCTCCAAACACTGCAGTCTCTCTGCTGATTCTAATTCCAAATGTTTAGTCTCCAGTTCAAGTCTCTTTAACTCCAGATGAATTTTTAAGTCCTCTGAGGGAAAGTTGAACTGTCCTGTTTCTGAGACCTGTACATCCCCAATGCCAGCTTGGTTGTCTTCCTGGTTGCTGGTCTGTGATGCAGCTGATTAAGGCTGCAATCATTTCCCCTGTAGTCAAGCTGGCATGCCCCAGTCCTTTGGCTTGGCACATCTCAGCCAACTGGCTCCTTGTCAGCTTGCCATAATCCTCTGCTGACATCCTTGATTGCTCTCTCTGACTATCTAAGCTAACAAAAGTAAGTAAATAAAACTATTGTGATATGAAACTATGAATGTTCACCATGTGGCTGCTTGAGAGTACGGACACTTTCTTTAGTGACAACTGCTTACAGGCTACAGAAGTTCAATATCCACACCACTGTTACCAATATGTGATGTGGTGATCCCACCACTGCCAGCCAGTATGTGATGTCCTACCTCTGGGCCAGTAATGAAGGAGCCTCGACCCTCACCACTAGCATCAGTGGGAGACATTTACTGGGAGGATAACAGGTACACACAGAGTATCTCCAGATGCAGCTCTCTGCATCAAGCACATTCTCCCTTAAGAACAGAGTCAGTCTGGGGCTGGTTTCTCTCTCTTTCTCCAGATCCCCAGTAAGACTCCCCACTGGCACAGCTATAGAGGTAAGACGTTGGCTGAGTGTCAAAGCCAAGATCTCCAGCACCCTCTCTGTCCAACCAGTGCTTTGTGTTCTTGCCCAACTAGCTGACACACACACATACACACACTTTGAGGTTTGATTTACACACACACACACACACACACACACACACACACACACACACACACACACACGGGAAAGGCTGGCATAGGTTTATTAGCTATACCCCGTTCTGCCCAGACTGTAAGGTAGTTATGTTGCCACCAGACACTCCTGCCAGCTACCTTAAGGCTCTTCCAAGGGTACCCAATATAGTGAGTGAAATTAATATTAATACAAATGGTAGTTTGACCAAGAGCAAGGCTATTAGGAATGGCCCGCATAGTGTCACCAAATAAATATGCAAGTACTCTTAAAACTTAAAAATCTCTGCAAAGATCAGCCACAATGAAAGGTTTAAATACATTTAATAAAATAATAAAAGAACAAGAAAATACTAAATATATATTCACAGTGACATCAGAGCTCAAAACACAGGAAATATTTAAAATAACATTGAAGGACAGGCTCATACAAATAAAGATAAACAATATCTGAAGTAAGCTTAACTATATTCCTGACGGAATCCACGAGAATTATACTTTTCCCTACTTACTTAATTGAGCAAGGCAGATTATATGGTGAATAATACTTCTTGTTGTCAGTCCCATGACAGAATACAGAATGCTCAGTCTCACTAAGAGACTTCTCAAAATAATATCTAAAATATTACTTCTGGGATAGCTTGCAGAATGACATCTCTTCTGGTCATCTGACTTCTAGTTCCCATGCAACCCCCCCCATTGGTGGAAACTAGCAGGATTTAGCACCTACCTGTAAAAATACACACACAAGAGCTTTTGCTCAGATCTGTAGCAGGTGGTGGAAGTCATAGAACAATTTCATACCTTCCTGCTTCCAGAGTAGTAATTAGTTTACCCCAAAGACAATACAGAAAGCTTACTAGTGCAGACGTATTGTCTCTGGCTGCATTGAAACGTGAGATAGCATCTTTATGGCCTAGCCCATAAAGTGATTTAAGTTTGGATATATTTTAAAGTTTGCTGGACTGACGATAGCTTTGTAGTTTCCTCTGTTAAAACTTATACATTTGAACAGTTACAATAGTGCATGTACATTTCTGTTCTCTCCAGTAGGGCACACTGTGGATATACTTCAAACACAAGCACTTTACAAATACCTTCTCGACACAAACATCTGTACAAGTCAGTTTGATACACACAACATACAGTTGTAATACATTTGTAACACAAGCATCTTGTATAAATCTGTTTGATATTCACAAATGACATAATTATTTACAAAATTCCAGCTAGTTGTGCTGGCAGTTCCTCCTATCATCAGAGGCTGATACCAGCACTCACTCATACTGGGATAAAAGAGATGATGGAGCCCTGTATCAGGAGTATTAACTGAATAAGGCCAAGTGCTGCAACCCTTTAACAAAAGGGAATTTCGGAGGCTCATGTCTACCAAAGAATGTTTATGTAATCTGGCTAGGCGGTGCAGGTATGTAGAAGCATGCACCCATATAAATTCTGACATTGTGTGTTCCCACCAAGACACAGAGAGAGAAGAGTAGGTCCCTGTAAAACTCCTGTCTGCCTTGCATGGAAGTCAGACATGATCTGCTGGACTGCAAACTACTCTCCAAGTTTGTGGCTGGCAGTGAAGCAGAGGTATGAATGGGTCTCTAAAGGGTTAGATAAGCTTGATGACCACAGGGGGATGAGGCTACTTCCAGGCTCTGTTCTGCTGTTGTTCTGAGAACAGCCTTCCATCCATTATGTTTCTTGGCATGACTTTTGTCTTCTCTTATGTGCACGTCACCTGCAGCTGACAAACTTTATCTGCCAAAGGCAAAAGTGTTTGGGGTCACAACATGATGCTACCCAGGGTTCATCTTGCATCCAGGTTAATGATACAGGAAAGCATTATTGCTGTCCAAAAAAAACTTTTTACTTCTCCAAGCCAGAAGGTTCCTTTCTCCTTTTCCCTTCAATTCCATTGCTTCTTTCTGTAGGCAGGAGAAATGTCATCTCCACTCTGACACATCTAAGAAGAAATTAGCTGCAGTTAGAAAAATCCGAGTTTGTTCTGCTGGATTTTCCAGCATATAGTCCTCAGATTCAGAGAGTTTGAGTTCATTTAGGCATCCTTGTTTGAAGCTGTCAAGGAGTCACTGGGACATCCCATGGTGTTAATTCAATTTTCTTTCTTTAAAGCAGTGAAGTCATGGGTGCAGGATCCCATGCAGTGCAGGCCACTCCTGCTTCCCCCTTAGACCTCCTTTCACTTCTGTTCCTCCACTCAAGTGTTATCTAGAAAGTTCTTCCACAGATTGTGATCTTTTGGCTGATCTGTTAAATGTTTGCAGATTGCATATTTGGACCTTAGGATCGTCCCACTATGTTTTCAGATGTTGCCTCTTCCTTTCTAGTACCACCAGTGCCAGTGCAGGTAACAGCCTTACAGGCTCAAGGCCTTTTTCCTCCTGTTAAGTTTCAGCCATTATAATGGAAGAAAAGACATATGTGAAACAAACTACTGTTTGAATGGATGCCATTCTGCCTAATACCAATCTTATTAGCATTCACCCCATCATCATCATCATCATCATCAGTTAAGCAGACATTGCTTTCCCTGTGCGACAGATGTCAATTATTAGATGGCAGTTCTCCTGCTTCTGCTTTTCAGGCTGTTTTACCTTATTTTCCATGCAGCCTTCAGATATGTGGATGATTATATTTTGGACCTCATAGTGTCTACTATGGTGCTTTCACAAGCCTTTTTGCCATATGGTTCTCCCAGCCTTCTGTCCCACACTCTCCCCTTTCATTGTCTTCGTTGTTATTTTCTTTCCCAACAGACCCCATACAAGAGCACTAAAGTCTTTTTATTGGCCTTCCATCTGAAGTGGCCTAGAAGAGTGTGTTTGCATGACACACCATATAGATAGGATACCCTTTGTCCTTCAAGAAGCAGTTGTTCTGAATTTAACTGCCCAGTCACACACGCTTGAGTTTTGGGTTAATGTAAAAACATTATGCAGTAATTTTGAATGTTTCTCTTTCCCTACTACTTCCTACTACTTTACAATTGTAGAATTAGTGTATAGAAGTTTAGGGGAATGAGAGGTACAGGGGATCCTTCTGGAAATTATGATGATGAAGAAGGTGCTAGATGTCCTCCATCTCCTTTCAGAATACGTTTGGTTGATCTGTGCAGTTAATACAGAACTGAGAGAGAGCTGGCATACATAACCTGTCTTCTGTCTCCACTGGAGTTGTAGAAAGCCCATACCCTTCTCCTGCAATCCTCCTGCCCCTCCACACCATTTTTAAACATCTTTATTAAATCATCACATTGTAAGTTGTAGCATGTGTCTGCATACATTAATAGGGAAAAAAACAGCAACAGTTTCTGTTGTCATTGTCATGCAGTTAATATACATTTTCTTAACATTTTTTTTTACTCCACCATTGCATAAATTTCACAATTCCTGCCTTCCCTTAAACATCACTCCTCTTCTTGAACATTATTCTCCATGTATTGTTCCCACATTTATTTTTATGAAATGTACTCTTTCCTTTTTCTTAAGATCCCACCTCCAGTTCTTTTATTTTCTTCACAGTGTCTAACTCCCTTTAAGTTGGATATCGATTTTCACTTTTATTTCCTAGTAATTACATTTTGGCAGCCAATAGCATTAAAGTTAGTAAGACCTTACTAAGTTTAGGCAAATTCCGAGCCTATATTCCAACTTAAAATAAATATTTTCTTAGTTACAATAATGTGTTCCCCACCATTTCCGCCAAAGTACTCCGTAGCAGATTTTAAAAATCTGACAACTCTTTACATTCCCAGGTTATCTCTTGCTTTCCATTTATATCTACAGCATTTGCGATGTACTTGTGGAAAATACTTTGAAGTCTACTTGGGATATAAAAATACCTATGCAGACATTTCCATGAAAAAAAAATCTTAAACCTTCTGAACTTTTTTGCATAATGGGAGCCTTACACATTCTCATTGTTCCTTAGTACATTTCCTTTCCGTTTTCTTTTCCCAGTCTTTTCTAACCTTTGAGTGAGTGAGTGAGTGATTATTATGGCTATCTTGCAGTGTTTTATAGCCTTTTTTAATAGTAGCTTCTGTTAGACATGCTAAACATTCTACAAGAACTAGTCTTCTACTTAGCACTCCTCTATCTATTTCTGTTTGCCTGTAGTCTATCAATCCCAGACAGTGAATGCAGTGTCTAACCTGCAGTCCAAACTTCTGTTTAACTTCATCCAAGTCTATTACCATTCCCTCCTGAGTTACTTCCTCCCAGTACTGTCTTTCATTTACAAATTTTCTCCAGTGAATTCCAGCCACACATTGCTTGTTCTTTTATAATCCTTCTTACAGGCATTCCTGTTGGTAAAATCTCCTTTCTTCTATTCTTTGCTGGCTTAGTTCATACAGTGTGTTCTGCTACTTCATGAATATAATGTTTTATAGTTGTTACAATTTTCCTCAAGGATTTGTACTCAAAAAATCTCTCTCTTTCTCTCCCTTTCTCTCTAGATCGCTTGAACCCCCTCCTCCAATTTCATCATTAACCTTTTCCACTTATGTATGTGGGTCTTAACTATGTAGCTTAAAGTACCTCTTTAAGTCAGGTAACCCTAAACCAACTTTGCCTATGGGGAGAATAGTTTTGTCTCACTTAATCCTTGCCCTCCTCCCCTCCAAATTAAATTCTTTCAACTCTTTATTAGTTATTCACGGGTTTATGACATCATCTTCTATGCTTGATAAAAGTATGCCTGACCTGCTGACCTGTACACAAGACTAAAGGGGCTAAACCATTTTACTGATTTTTTTCTTCCTGTCCATATCAATAATCAAGACTTGGCAGCTTCTCAATTTTATATTATCTTTTCTTAACTTCTTTCCACGTATCCTTAGCTGCCATACCAGAATCACTTTTAATCCACGTGCCTAAGTACTTCATGTTATCATCGCCTCGTAAGTATGAGTAATGGTGAACTGATTAGTGCATGGATACTTTACAGCAGCAGCTTTATATCTCAAAGACTTGAAACTGTGTCAAACTGTTCCACAACAATGAAATGTCCTTTTTCTGGATTTATCAAGTACGAAGTAATATAATCTACAAATAAACTAACTTTTCTTTATCACCATACCAGTTATTTCCATGAATTTGTGAATCCTTTATTTTCTTTACCAGTAGCCCTAATAAGTCAAATAACAGTGGGAAAAGAGGCCTTCCTTGCCTGGGTCCTCTGTTCAAACACAGCTTGTAAGAGGGAAACCCTCCCATTTTAATTCTTGCCTCTAACCGTTCATGTACCCTCCTTATAAACTATATTGTTCTAACAGGGAATGGAAATGCTACCATAGCACTACTCGTAAAATTCCAAATGACTCTACTGAAATGCTATGTCTGCATTAAGAACCACCAACAGCAGTAGCATTTTCATGTACTTTGCTTCCTTCTGAATCATCGTTGTTCTGTAAATGTTATCATATTTTTGCCTTCCCTCCACAAAACCACATTGGTCCATGTCTGTCAATTTTGGTAACACCTTTGCTATTCTCTAAGAATAGACATACCACATTTAAAATCAAAATGTGTCTGTATCAAGCCAGATCTGAAGGGACTTTAGCCTCTTTGGGTAATATAGCTACCACTATTCTTCCAAGATACTGGTACTCTTCCTACTTTTAAAATAGTGTTAAAAAAAAAAACATTCCAGATCTTTATCACTTTCTTCCCTCCTAACTTCCAAATTTCCATAGGAATACTGTCTGCTAATAGAGACTTCCTTGTTTGTTTATATAAAACATTTTTTATTTGTTTCATTTTTTATTAATTTTTGAGCCTCACCTGCCTCGAATGTAGGCATTACTTAACTCTTCCATAAATAATTTCACTTCTAGTTTTACTTCACTTCCTATTCCTCTGCTTTATACAGATTTTCACAAACTTTCTGAAGTAACTAATACCTCTATAGATTAGCTATCTTCCCAAGTTTGTCTGCAATACTTTCTTTTTGTTGTTCATGTGGTGCTAATTTTTTGTGCTCTAGAATTGTTATAAAAATAGTTGTTTAACAGCAACTGTTCTAAACTCCTACATATTAGCCAAATATTCCATTATTTCTTTCTTGTACTTGGCAATTACTCCTTTTTGTTGTTCTGAGAGATTCTCCTCCTCCTCCTGCAATACGTTAACCTTTGTCAGTCCCTCTAAATAGTTCATATTACTTCTTTCACATATCAATTTCTCTCATTTCTACAATGTTTTTAATCTCTATTTTCATTTTTTCCAGTCACTAGCCCCTTCTGAAGTAATTTCTGTCTTCCATAATCTCTCAATCTCTCTTTTAATAGTCAAATCTTATATTGCATTTTTTAAGAATGAATAAACATGTAAAACAGAAACGCATTTTACAACTATAAACAAGAACAAACATTATGCAAATATTTCACGTTATAAGGTGTCAGTATAACAAAATAATTATAGAATAACTGGCTGTTAATATTCTAAAACAAGCACGCTGATTGGCCAGCCCAACCAGTGTGCCCATTGTAAATCCAAGAATATACCAACGGAAAAGGGTCCGGTCACCTGCACTTTTTTCCATTGGTGTATTCTGTAAGTTTTATTATTTTTTTTTTTTAAACAAAAATCTGTAGTCCAGACTCCAGACATGCAAGAGAGACAGCATGGAGAAAATACTAGGAAAATCAGGTACATTATTTAAAACTAAAGACACGTACCTGATTTTCTTTGTATTTCCTCCATTCTGCCTCTCTCCTACCCCTAAACTGTCTGAAACTTTTTTTTTATTAAAAAAAAAAATGGAGCAACAGGGGCCTTCTTTTCTTCATTGCATCAGTTCCAAAGCACTGATGTACTGGGTATGTGTGGGAACACAAGTCCCATACACATGCTCAGTACATCAGAAAAAGGCACCAGGATATTACCAGCCACAGAAGGACAGTACGGTGCCATTCTACAAAGACATTATTTAAGAAAAGTAAGTATTTTTTTTCTTAAATAATGTCATTGTATAATAGCAATAACCGACTCCATGGTGTGGTATAATAAGATTCACCCACAGTTGGCTTTATTTAATCACTCGGGCTTCGCCATCGTCATTAAACCACACCAACCTTGGATAAATCTTATATACCACACCAACGTCGTCAGTTATTGCTTAATTATGAAACCTGGATGATGGAATGTTTGAGAATGGCTATTCCACAATTATTTGATACAGAATTCTCCTTCCTTTCTAGATGTTAAAGCCTTAGATTAAAACATGTACATTCCCCATCACTTGAATAGTTGCAGTCATCCTCTAAACTATCCAGTAGCCCCGGCTATTTACACCTTTTTCCCATTTCATCACTGTTTTAAATTTTATACAGGTTAACATACTATCCATTCATGATTACCTTCTGTAGGATTGTTCTGACCAATATTATCAACATATTTTTGTCATAAAATGTGCTAAGTAATATTAGAAAACAAACACAAATGCATTACACAGAAGATTATACTAAGACACTCATGCTAGGTTATACATCTTGCTATTTTGAGTCAAAATAGCAAAATAGTCAACATTTTGGACAGAGCAGTGGTGCAGCGGTAGCATTATCGCCTCACAACAAGAGGTTCTCCAGTTCGATTCTCGGCTGGGGTGCCTTCTGTGTGGAGTCTGCATGTCCTCCCTTCGTTTGTGTGGATTTCCTCCGGGTGCTCCGGTTTCCTCCCATGTTACAAAGACATGCATCTGGAGCATTTCTCCCAGGGCCTCCGCTGAAAATTGGCTCGTTCCAAGTCGGACTTTCCCATTTAACAAATGTTGAATAAAATAAATAAATAAAAATATTGGCATGTTATGTGATCACTACTATTTGCATTGTAATGGAAATGCAGTTCGAAGCCAAGTTGCAGTAACCATCTTGGAAATAAAATTGAATAAGATTTCCTTAAATCTCCATTTATATTTTTTCATGTAAATATAATCCATTTACCTAATATACCTCTATATGATGACACTGGACCCTCTTGTATAATTAAAAGTTGCTTCCTTTGATTGTAGACTTCAGGGAGGTGCCATAGTGTGCTCATAATTTTAAATGCATTTTCATTTCTTCTATCGGTAATTTTCCGTTATCGGGGCAACAGTTAAAGATACAGCGCTGCATTTTTCAAAGCACATCGTGTATATTTCCAAAAATAGTGATGTGTGGTTAAGGAACATGCATGGCTGTAAAACGTTTCCATTATCGGGGCAACAGTTAAAGATATAACGCAGCTTTTTTCAAAGCTCATCATGTTTAGTTCCAAAAATAGTGATGTGTGGTTAGGCAATTACTTTTCTCAAAATAAAAACATACATTATGTGAACATTGACTAAAAGCTATGCTGTATGAAGAAACAATAATGCATATAATGTGCACACAACTATTGGGGATCTACTGTCATTAATATAAAGTTACTTTTGCTTAACGGTAACAGCCAAGTCAACGGCTCCAGGGGAAAGTTGTCTGATCAACAGTCAACACACATGGCTGTAAAACAACAGGACCTCAACGTACATGTAGTTGGGGAAAACAAGTGCGCTGCAATTAAGAATGTGCATAAGCAAAGAAATGCGAGCAACGTCTCTATATTACAACTGAAGTCAGTGTTGTACTTCTCGGGATCAGCATGACAAACATTTGCTGGAAAGATGAAAAGCAGTCTGTTTTTCTAAGTTACAAGTTTTGGAAAAATTACAGATGTAATTTGATCCTATCTCACCTACATTCTTGACAGATGGGCTCGGAGCCGAGAATCGGCTCCAACTCGGCCGATACTAAAGCACTAAGTCTGTCATTGGCTGGGCCAACCCCCTATCCCAGGATGCACCTTGCCCAAACCCCCAGATCTCGACGTGGTCTCGACTTGGCTGTGGCTAAGTACCCTTCTTTTTTGGCCTTTTAGGGTCGTTTTTGCTATTAGATTTAAAATTTTCATAACCAAACAGCTATTTTAATAGCTATTTGTCTACCATTGTGGTTGATTGTGTTGTTTTCTCTTTGTTGTGTGATTCCCTGTGTTTGGTGGGTTAGGCCTGTTTTAAGTTAGAGGGCCTTGGCCCTATCACTTGTAAAAATTTTTTAGTCAGAGCTCTCCCTCCCTCCTTTCTTGTGTTGAGTGAGTGGGCAGTTATGTCTGGTAAAGAAAGAGAGCATAAGCCGTCAGGCTTCAAAAAATGTTCAAAATGTGGTTATAAAATGTCTTTGACAGATGACCATGCCATCTGTGTTTATTGCTTAGGGGCAAAACACTTGCAAGAATTTTGCAGTGTTTGCCATGCCTTTTCCTCTCGTGTGTTACAGGAGAGGAAAAACAAGTTGATTTTAAGAGGTTTGATAAAACCAGTCTTTGAGGAAGCAATTTCATCTCCCTCCTCGAAACCTAGGAAAAAGAAGTCCTCGGCTCCGACAAGTCCGTCGGAGCCTCCTGAAAAAAGAACCAAATCTGTGTCCTCTTCCTCGGCTCCACTGGTTTCGGAGCCGCAGGATAAAGGATCCATGTCGGAGTCTTCTCCCTCGGCTCCATTGGTCTCGGAGCCGCAGGAGAGAGATCTAGGTCTTGGTCTCCTTCCTCGGCTCCATTGGTCTCGGAACCGCAGGATAGGAACTTCGAAACCAAGTTTGCCTCAGCTCCATTGGTTTCGGAGCCACTGGTGAGAGTTTCGGCTCCATGGTCGGTTTCGTCGGCTCCTGGACTGTCGGAGCCAAAAGGGGTCTCGGTTCTGGTTGAGTCTTCCTCGGCTCCGATTTCTCTGGAGCCGATCAGGAGTCTACATTCGAGCGTTACCTCGGAGCCGATAGGAAGAGTTTCTCGGCTCCTGTCTGTTTCCTCCAGGTCCTCCAGACTTTCAGATTCGGATCTAGATAGGGTGGTCCAGAGGCTCCTCCAGTCACCTGTCTTATCCAAATTATTTTCTGTTCCAGCCCAAAGGCCGGAGCCAGCCTTTTCGATACTGTTGCTTCCTCCTCCGACAACCGTGGTGTCGTCAGAGACGGAGTTCACAGAGTCGGGTGAAGCCCCTGAGACGGTTCCGAGACCCTCTGCTAGTCTGTCGGCACCATCTTCAACTCCAACCCTTTCTGTTCCTTCCAAGGTTTGCGGCTCTCGGGGGTCCTCAGCTGAGCCCAAGGGGGATTTGTCGGGGCCTCTGGTTTCAGCCCCGAGTCTCCCACTTGGTGTCTCGGCTAGGGGGAACCCAACGCCGGACATGGTCTCGCAGGCGGGTCTTTCCTCAGATTCTGGTGGGCCCACCTTCGAGGCGATGAGGAGTGCGCTGGACAAATCTCTAGTGACTTCACCGGAATCTGTGACTCCTTCCCTAGACAGGGTGACTAGAGCTTCTGGTGCCCCCCTATCTTCGGACAGTGCGGCTCCGAGGCCTGAGGATTCCTCCATGAGTGGTCCCCCCTTTTCCGAGGAGCATTCAGAGTCCTTGCCTGAAGAGCCCCCCCCGAAAAAAATTGTGCAAGAGGAAGCACTTAGACTCCCCGGATGAGTCTGTCACCTCGGACACTGACCTTGATGATGCAGAAGGGTCCCCTAAGTCATCCTGTAGTGATGTCTCGTTCTCCGATGTTCTGTAGATCTTGAGACAGAGGGGCAACTGGCCATCCAAAACCCCTTCCGCGGAGGAGTTGGTCTTCCTCAAGGCCTTCGGAGCCCAGCCCTCCACCTCCTGGGTGTCTCCACCCTTCGATAAATTGCTGGACCTTATTTGTCGAAGGGTGTGGGAGCACCCTGATTCTGTGGAGGCAGTTCCTTCTCGCCCTAACAAATTTTTGTCTGCTCCCCCTGGCAAAGAGTTTCTGACTAAGGGAGTTCCAGTAGATGCTATGGTGGTGGCGTCTGCCACCGAGCAAGATGTGGCAAAGGCGTCTACGTCTATCCATCCTCCTAACAAGGAGTCCAGAAGCATGGATAGGTATGGGAAGCATACCCTAACTTCAGCGACCTTTACCCTGCGGTCGCTGAATTATTTGTGTCATTTTACGAGGCTCCAAAGGGATCTCATAAAGGAGTTAGGAGATACCCTTTCGGGTAACGTGCCTGAGGCATTGACGCAGTCCGTCAACGCCCAGCTGTCTACCCTTTCATCTGTTGTTAACTCGTCCATGAGGCTCATATCGTATGCAGCCGAGGGGGGCGAGTAGGGCAGCGAGTTCAGGCGTAGCCCTTAGGAGGCAAGCCTGGATGCGCTTGTGTCACTTTGCGGAGGCGTTCAAGTCTTCTTTCACAGATGCTCCATTCGATGGGTCCTCTCTTTTTGGACCCAAAGTGAAAGACACACTCACTAGATGCGAGCAGGAGGGCAAGACTTTGTCTGCTGTTGGAGCCCGTTTTTCGCTCCCTTCGAGACCTTATCCCAATGTTCAGAGGGGAGGGAAGATGTGGTTCAGGAAGTCCCAAAAGTCTTTCCCTGCCCATCAAAGTGACCCCCCTTCCAGAGGCAGAGGAGGGGGGAACTATTCTGGAAGACGTCACCCTAGAGGCGGTGGAGGCCCCTGCAACACAGGAGACCGTGAATCTTTTCGTGGTTCCTCCTTCCAGCATCCCTGAGGGACTGCCTGACTGTGCATCTCCGGAGCCAGTTGGGGGTCGATTTTCGGAGCATCCAAGGGCCTGGGGTTCCATCACCCAGGATCAGTGGGTGCTTCGTATCATCGCCGGAGGTTATACCATTCCCTTTATCCATCCCCCTCCACCGTCAAGGAGAATCCCGGATGTACCACCCAGTCAGCAGGATCAAGCAGCTATAGAGGGTCACAAAGCTGCTCAAAAAGGGAGTCATCCAGCCAGTCCCCACAGACCAGACCAGATTAGGAACTTACTCAAGGTTATTTTTGGTGCCCAAAAGAACAGTGGACTTGAGACTCATTCTGGACCTCAGCTGCCTAAACCGCATCGTAAAAAAGTCCAAGTTCCGGATGGTCACGTTACAGTCTATTTTCACGTTGCTGGAAAAAGGAGTATGGATGTGCTCCATCGACCTCAAGGACGCTTACTATCATATCAAGATAAACCCAGCATCCAGGGTTCATTTACGCTTCCGCCTGGGAACCAGTCACTTTCAGTTCCGGGCCCTGCCCTTTGGTCTCTGTGGTGGAATAGACCCCCTCTCCACGTGAAGCAGTGTATCTCATTATCCCATTTCGAGCGCAACCTGGATAACTGGATGGGAAACAGAAAATACACCCCTGGGATTCCACCTGTGTCCCTGCTGGACAGGGGCTTTGGGTGCTGTCTTGTTTAAACATGTGCTAAACTTTGGCTAGGCTTATAAGGGCCTTGGGGCCAATAGCCTAGTAACTTCCTATGATCCTCTGAACCCAGTTTATCAAGCCTGGCTACTCCTTCTGTTTGCTTGTACTCCAACATAACCTGTTTATCTCCTGCCTTATAGCTCACAAATGAAGGTAAAGACTTTGAATTGTGAATTTTCTACATGTTTCCTTTCAACCTAAAACCTTTTATCTTTGCAACAGCTGATTCCAATAGTTTGGTTGCATTTTCTGCTTCCATACTCATGCTGCTCTCTTCCTCCTTCGGGGGGGGGGGGCACACAGGTCTCCTGAAATAACCCCCAAAACACTTGCCCTACCTATCCAAACCTGATGGTGCCAGGTGGACACCCTCCAGAACTAGCAACACACAAATCCAGTGGGATAAGCCATATGAATAGCATTACTCTGGAAGGATAAGATTGTAGATCCACGACTACACAAAAATATTTTTTTTTGTTCAAAAAGGTTTACTATAATTTCTCCATGTGTACTGTCAAAGGTCTCTCATGCAACAGTTTCCTTGATAAAATCGTATACCTTCTTGGATCCCCTGTTTGCTTTCTCTTCATTGTGACACACCATTGCTCTGGCCCTTGTAGAATACTATAACCCTTGATCTTCTTCCTATGCCTCTTTCCCCACTTCTTAATTTTCCTACCACCTGTTGCTGTTTTCCCTTCTGCAATCATTTTTCCCACAGATGCACTGCATAACTGATATTTACTGACAGCTTTACCAGCAAGCTTCAACCAGCTTCTCTTAAACAAATCCTTGTCAATATAACTATTAAAAAAAAAAACTGCCCTTCCAAGACACAGACCTCTGCTCTATTTTTGTGTACGAACTGCAAGACTTCTACCCCACACTATGAGTGGAAGCAACTTCATCACTATTTTAGAGGCCTGTCCCCCAATACGCGCACACACACACACACACACACACACACACACACACACACACACACACCTGCCTAAGTTATTGGAATGTCCTCTTTCGACAAAAGAGAATGTCCCTTCCCCTGCTTTTCCACTCTAATATCTCAATAACATAAAGTAGCCAAGATTCCCTCCATGTGATATCATGCATAATTTCCAGTCATGTTGCACTGGGCTATAATCATTTTTTTTGCTTGCTCCTCCCTTGTGTAATCATTTGTATTCCATGTTATTAATTTATTTTGCTCTACCTTCATCTGCCCTTTTCTCAGACACCTTACTGCTTTTACCATAACATTCACAAAAACAGCCTAAGGCCCTTGGAGAGATTATTTATTCACAATGCTTTTAGAAATGTACCGAAGGCAACCTCTGTCTGCTGATTTTTAAACTTCCTATGTAGCTGTGGCTTAGTCTACATAGTCTGCTTCCTCACATCAACCCACAATATCTTGGGCTTCCTTCCCCAACTCCATAAACATTACTTTAGTGCATTAATTAATTTTCTTTTTATAGTAAGGGATGCCTCTGATGTTCAGTGATGATCAATGACTGTCTTTTACGTTTATTATGTTATAAGATGGGGGTAAAGTGACAGAAGAAAGATGAAAGAAAAAAATGAGAGAAGCAACATGTAAACATCTTTTCAAGTCAGGAAACCCCTTTCAAAGTGCACTATAATGTTCCTCTCTCCTATTTAACCATTGCTTATCAGCAAACATTTGTACATTGTAAAGCAATTAGCATGACTGCACATAATGTAAAGTACAAACCTCTTTAAACAAACTCAACTTTCACATATAAAGAATCATATCCATTCCATAGTCCAAAAGTCTTATCAAACATTGTCAGTGCAAATTATCGTCCATATCATGTGATTCAGGTTGCATTCCAGTCATGCACTGCTATGGTCCCCTTGAGTTGTCGGACTTTAAATTAATGCTGCTCCACATCCCCATCCACTGTGCTACTTGTTCTCTTTCCTTGTCAACTTGAAGTGCCTGCAAGATTTCAAATTTTCCCCTCATATTTTTGTATTTCCTGAATAGCTGAAAGAAGCTTCTTTGTGCCTGGTACTCTTTCAGCAGTCCTGGCTGGTCCCCAGCTCCCCACTTACTCCAATGTTTTCTGTGACAAATCTGGTATTTCAGATGATTTGGAACCCACTGGAAAAAATATTTTTACTTTTGTCAGGTCTGCCATCTGGAAAGGTAATCCCCTTCACCCAAAACTTCTAGAATGACCCAAAAACTGCTTGCCAGTGTTTTGTTGGGGGTCAAATAGTCATTTGTATATATATTCTTGTGTCCCCATAGAAGATGTTTCATCCTGGTCACTAGAGCTACATTAACACACTTTCCTTTAAAGCATATATGACAAATCATATTAGTACTGGCCTGTTTAAATGCCTCATACAATCATCTGGGAACCATGTGATCTAGTGCAACCCTCTGTGCTGATCTCCTCTTCTGGGATGCTGGACCAATTTACCAGTTGTTTTTGCATGAATGTCTTGCCATCTCTACCTTGTGGTATGCCAGTAATACAGAGATTTGTCCTCTTGGTCACTTAAGCTCACTTTTAGCAGCTCCATCTTTGCATCTCTTGCTTCAGCCCCCAACTTCAGTATCTCATTTTCCTGAATAAAGCAATGAAATGGGTCTGAATGCTTGTTTACAACCTTTGTTACCCCCAAATAGCTTTATCGGTGTCTCTCTTATATTGTTCTAGATTTATGTTGAGTTTTTTCAGTTACATTAAGAAATGTGTTCATCACCCTTTCTTCCATGCATCGACACAGGAACTCTTGGCATGCTTGGCTACCTTGTTGTTTCCTCAGCACTCAGACGTCTGTGTAGCTTTTTTTCCTGTTTTTGTTGATCTTTCTGGACATTCAAATTTCATAGCCCAGCTCCACTATATTTTTTCTGGTATTCTACAATCCCTCACACATTTACTGGGCTAATAACTTTTATCTAGTGTACAATGTGGGGAGAGACAGACCAAGTTTATTGCATTGCCACCATACAAGACATCCTTCTCTAATATCCTTTAAGTCTCATCCACTATTACTTAAATTCCTCTGTCTTAACACATAAGTAGGAAATCACCAGTGTCTCATATTTGTTATGTCCTCACTCTGTACCTTTATCTTATTTTTATTAGTACATGATCTGATGTAGCTATTTGATAGTCTTGAAGCCTACAGTTAAATACATATAATCCTGTGAAGCATAAATTCCATCCAGTTTTAGCACAGTTATTGTATCTTTGGGAGTAATGTATATTCTGAGTTCCTTATACTAAAGTCACATCTTCATACCAAATGCTTCCATTTACACTTACAGAAATCAAATCTATTTTATCATATTTCCCTTCCTGTTCCACAGTGCGTCCTCATTATTTCAAACCAGGTTCCAGTCTCCACCTGTAAGTAATATTTCCTGCTGTGAAAGCAAATTATTTCTCCCCAAATTCTCCTAAGCTCCGTAGCAGTAGTTTTGGGTGGAATGTAAATATATGCCAGAGCAATCATTCTGCCCTGCTAAAACTCCTTTATTACCATAAGTCTACCATTATTGTTTCCCCTCTTCTTTCACTTATGGAGCTCCTCTTGTAGTCAGTATCACTTCCCTTTTACTGTTTCTATTATGCTCTGCTGAAGGTCCACCCTGATATATTTTCTTTGTCAAATTAACATGTTCATTTATATGCAAATACATGTCCCATAACATTGCTATTTACACCACAAAATTCTTAATATACTTCAATACTTTTTATGTATAACTGTAAGGCAGTTTACATTCCATGTTAATATTGACAAGTCAGTCATTCTTAAAAATAGTATTACTCCCACCACATGGTCAGCCAGTTTCTCCTTCATATCAGCCTCTGATTTTCTGTAGTATTTATCAGATGATCTGAATAGCTACCTAAAGCTTCTTTCTACTTTTTTCATTTGATTTTATAAATTCCTCCTGTCTCACTTATCTAAACACCTCTGGGGGTATTTGATTTATTTTAACTTCCAAATTACTGGAAGACATCTGTAATAAAACTGAAACTTGAACTAATTTTTGCTGAACAGCTGCAAGGTTCTTCCCAGTCAGAGTTTGTTTCTTCTCCTCATCCAGTTGATTTCTGTTTACTTTTGCTAAATATTTTCTTTGGTGTCCTATAGACAGTGTAATTTCTAGCCAGTAACAGGATTTTACCCAAATAATAACTTTATGGGCTTTAACGGTTTCTCAGTTTTCACACTGGGAAAGCTTTAATCAGCTTGCTACTTAGTATGCAGCAATCCTACAGTCTCAACCACCTACTTGTTGATATTCTGAAAGGTGTCATAAAAATAGCTTATGAAAACCCAGATACAGTGACTCCAGTTCCCAAGAGGGTGTACTTTTTTTTCTGGCCACCAATGGAGCATTCAGTACTGATGGAGATTCCCAGGCTAGATATAACTTGCATCCTCTGCACAGATGCTGCCTCTCCTTACAGCCAGCAGCCAGCCTATCAGATAAGGAATTTAGGATCTTTGACAAATTTTGAAAGTATGTTTTTGCATCCTCAACCCTCATGCTCAGTACATTTAATTGCTTGATGCGTACACTCTCTTTATAGCAAAGGATGGTTGATTTGCAGTACACTGCTGAAGAGATGCACTGCTTGATTCCTTAAAAAAAATATTAGAGCCCAGACATCTACTTTTTTGTTTCAACAAACTCCTGATCCATGTGACTTACAATAGTGCAAAGGGGGCTACTCATGCAGTGGTACCCTGCATTTCTGTTCACTGGTACTCCAAGCTGACTTGCCAGTTTACTGAAAACACCAAGGTGTCTTTCTTAGATTTTTCCTTTAAGGGATGCCTTTCCTGTTTTGTCCAGAAGTGGATGAACATTTAAAGAACACAAAAGAAAGCATGATGCTGACTGCTTTGGGAGTGAAGTTCCGTCCTTTGCCATATTTGTTTGCCAGGATGCAGAGGAGTCAAAGCTAGGTGTGCTTCTGGCATAACTCCCAGGTACAACAGAGGTGAACTGTGAAACATAAGTTGCACCAGATGGTGCTCTAGCAAGATGATGGACCCAGGGTACAAGGACTCAAGCAATCTGCAGGAAACCACAGTTAGCTCTAAGGTTGTTTACAGCATTCCTGAGTTTTTGACTGACTCTGCTGCTGCAGATGCATTTGTCATGTGGTTCTTTCTCCATATTGAGTTCTGGAAAAATACATGCTTGTAACAACAGTGCCCCTCAGACTGCAAGGACTCAAGGTATTCTCTACCAGAATGACCGGATCCTTGCTACTCCATAGTATGACTAGCTTTATTGACAAATAGTTTCTCTGCTGAGGCTATTTTCCTCCCTCAAGATGACAATGACCCCCACAAAGTTCCACCTCCTCTAGTTTATTGTCTGTTCCTCTATCCCACCAGTTTTAAGCACTGTTGTCATAGACAAACATCTGGCTGAGTCAGATGGTCACTCATGCTTTAATGTGCATTGCTTAAAATGTGGAGGTGTGCCTCTGGATCTTAGGATTGGTGATGGCTTCAGTATTTATGGTTCCCATGCTAGGCTTCAAAAGGAAGTCCTGCAGTGGACTGTGTGTCCAGTGTGGTCTCAGTATTTTGAACTTACTTACTTTATCTGTCTACAACATGTTCATACTTAGCTTGATGGCTGGAATCTTTCAGTCTTCATGTGTGAAGCCTTTTTGTGCTTCAGACTCCTCAAGGTAAAGCTTTTCATAAATGAATCTGCCCTTGGCTTGGGGAGGGCACTTTGGTGGGCTGAGTATTTAAGGGACATGGACACCTCAGACGTCTCACTTATGTAACAGTGCCCTGAAAGACGCCTCCTGAAAATGAGAGCTGTCCTGTTATCCTTCACACTTTTCAGGGCTAATTTCCCAGGGGTGTTGTTCTTTGTAGTCAAACAGCATGGTGGTATTCTGGTACCTCTGCAACCAGGGAGGGCTATGTGGATGTCATAATGGACTTTTCATTTGAGTCAGTTTTAGGTTGTGGCTTTAGAATGCAAACTTGCTAGCTGATATTTTAAGTTGTTGTTTTAGTGACCAGGAGGCTCTCTTATTATTCAAATAACTCAGCGTGCAGTCTGTGACTCTTCAAACAGCACCAAACACCGTTGTTCTCATGCCACCCCTGGAAGTTGGTTTATGGATGCCATTGTCTACTCTTTCTGAGATAGATTGCTTAATACTTTTCCCTATTATTATTTTTTTTCTGGAGAGATTCACCCAGAAAGCCAAAATATACAAGGCTTTCTGACCAAGGCAGACCTGGTTTCCTCTTCTTCAGCAACATCTCTCCCATGGCCAATTGAAACACATTCCTTCCAAGGCACTCATTCTGGAAGACTCACCCAGACATTCATACCATGAAGTTAACCACTTACCTGCTCCAGTTCCAGTGATAGTTAAGTACATTGACTTCTCAGGCAGAATGGTCTATCATATTATTATCTTCCAATAACCATGTACACAAATGATGTGCAAGAAAAAAGTGACCCATGTTCTCAAGACTTCCATTTGGGGCTTAGACCTTCTTAACTCCTGTTCTCCAGGTTCTGCATTACCTTTCAGAATATTTGACACTAGTCTCTTGGCCTTTCCACTATAAAGGTGCACCTAGCAGCTTTTTCTGACTTTCACATGGGACAGGACTTTCTTTTCCTAGCTTCACTGAAGCCTTCTATCTTAGGTTCATATAAAGAGACTGATTTCTTCCATGCAATAATTTTTTGAAGAGCTGACTCATCCTCCCCCTGCCATTTTTTTGTTTGTTTGTTTTTTTTTCCATTTTTTTATGACTTTATTCCGATTATAATATACTGGTACTATATACTATTATAATACTATATAATCTGAATGTACTATGTAATACTTGCTTTGTTTTGTAATTCTTGTGGAGCTTTTCTCCCCAGGCCTCCGCTGAAAAAGGACCTGTGTCCAGTGGGACTTTCCCGGTAAACAAATGTTAAATAAATAAATAAATATTATCCAAGTTTCCATGCTTCCATTTCACTAGGATATTATACCAATTGCGCATTACATAAATTACCTCAAACACAATTATAACATCTTGTCCATATGAGGCTGTTACTTAATTTTGAACTTCCCAGAGCAACCCTAACCATTTTGATTGTATTTAATATGGAGAGAAATTGCATAGTGATCGTATACCTTCCTTTTTCCAATTACAGTGATGATCGTATTTGGAGTGAAAACTAGAGTCTCAGTATTTGCAATTGCTGGTTTTAGCCCCACACACTTAGTGCCACTTTGCACAATTTCTCTTACTCACTTTGTATAATTTCCATTTCATTAATGCCATCCTGCCTTTGTGGCTGTGGTAGATGCTAATGAGGCATTCCAGGGGACTATCCTATGCTAATTAGTTGTGTGATTTCCCCAGGAACTGCCTGCAGTAATGCATTTATCCAGAAATCATTCAGCTACATTAAGTAACACAAGCCTCACAGCTGATTGTGCTAACAAAACATGTTCAACAATTGTGGCAGAGGCAAGTGTCAGGGAGTTTAGCAGGCCAGTAGTGTTGGGAGTGTATGTGTATGTATGTATGCACGTGTGTGTGTGTGTGTGTGTGTCTGTGTCTGCCAGGGAGGTGGCAATAGAGGGGTAGCTAGGGAGCAGAGAAGGTTTGTGTGCATATGGGTGAATGCGTGAGTGTGTCTGCAAGTGCGATCATGTGGGGGAGCTGTGTGTGTGTGTGTGTGTGTGTGTGTGTGTGTGTGTGTGTGTGTGTGTGTGTGTGTGTGTGTGTGCGCACATATGTATGAATGTGTGTGCATCTGTGTATATGTACGTGCGGGTAGTTTGGGGGAGGTTGTCATAACTTCAGACTCCCCTAGACAAAAAAGTAAATTCTTCGACACAGGAGAAAGCTAACACCAACCACCAGGGAATTTTTTTTGCTGTCATGCCTTAATAGCACTTAAATAAGATGTGGGTTGGGGGGACCATGAGCCACCAATAATAATACCTCTTTAATATAATGACTTAAATGCACTTAAACAAGATGCAAGTTTGTGGGGGAATACTAGATACCAGGGATATTCTTCATAGTATATCTTAAAGGCACTACGTTTAAAAGCAAAAAAAAAACTATGTGGGTTTGGGGATGGACACTAGACATCAGGGTACTATAAATGTGCCATAAAGGCAGTAAAACAGACTTGAACCCTACACCAGGGACAATGCAAAACAACAAAAACATTTTAAAATAAATAAAGCAGAAAGGGGAAGGGAAAAGACTCCTTGATATATGGAACAGGAGCATTAACCCACTACAGTTACTCACAGGATGGTATATTGAGGTTTTCCTTTTGATAAAAGTTATGAGGAAGAGGTGAGCAAGGCAGCTATAACCACTCCTTTTCAACCTTGTAGAGCAAGAAATCTGGACAAAGACAAAATGATAGGGGAAGAAAGATCCACAATCAGGATGAAATTTACCTCTCTCATATAAATATAAGAAATTTGTCAGAGTAACAACTATTGCATCAGCATATATCTACTGAAAGATATGAAGTCTGTATTTCAAAACTGCAATCTTCAGTGGTCTGCCAGAAAACCATAAATTTTAAGAGGAACAGAACAAACATATTGAGGCTAAAATCTGGACAGTCTATGCAGGACCATCCTGTAAAATCAGGGACAGTTAATAGGGATGGGATGTGTCCATGTGTAGGAAAGCATCAGGGCAAAGTAGGGTGGAACATTAGATGGCACCAGGGAGAATTTTGAAATGTGACTCTGGAGTCACTTAAGTTAATTGAGCAACATGTCTAACATTGCAGTGCAGCTTCTACAAAATAAGAAGTTTGAAACTCCAAAATAAGAAGCTTGAAACTCTAGTGTCCAGCATTATTGATTGGCCGTAATCATCTTTGATTTACAAGGGGTGGGAAAAACATAAAAGGAGACATCAGGGACGTTTGGACATATGAGGAACATATATTGGGGTATTTGGTGTGTGTGTTTGATAGAGAGAGAGAGAGACTAAATGGGGGGCTGCCAGTGTTTACTGCAGGAAAGTGCTGATTTGTACTCACTGTAGCTGCAAATTAGACAATAATGAGGTTTTTCCTCCTGCAGTTAATATTGTTGTTCTGTCTTTCAGCTTATCCCGGTTAGGGGTCACCACAGCAGAACTCCGGTCCGCTAATGTTTGGTAGTGGATTTTTACGTGCTGAGTTACCAGCCCTGACGCACAACCTTCAACGAAGGCATGCCCATTCACGCATGCCTCCACACAGAAGACGCTCTAGCTGAGAATCGAACAGGACAACATCTTGCTGTGAGGCGACAACGCTACCGCAGCACCACTACCATGTCTCTAAATTGTAAAATACTGCATTGAGGAAATGGTCCGTTTTTGCATCAGCTTTTATCACAGGTGGTGGGATTCTTTCTGAATTCTGGAGATTGTTTCAGTATCACAATGAAGTAATCATGTTGCACAAATACAAGTTTATCAGCTACTGATAAGTTTCTACCCAGTTGCCACAGCTTCATCAGTGGCTTCCTTCTGAAATGTCAGTACTCGATACACCAAGTGCCGACAAGCCAATAAAAAAAAAAAAAAAAGAAAAGAAAACACAAGAGAAGAGCAAATTTCAAAAATTACTCTTTTCCTTAAAACTTCTTTTTGCAGGGGTGAGCAAGCCCTCCTATACCCCATATCCTATGAATTTATATATACCAACTCTGAGATCTCTATACCTCAGAGAAAAGGGAATATTCCGAAAAAATGGCATATCGGACTTAGTATGTGTAAGTCTTTTCTTTTGGCCATTCAGTCTCCGTATTACGGTACTTGCTCTGGGGTCCAAGTGGGTACTAGCCTTTAAATGTTTACCATCCTCAGCACATGCATGCTCTTTCTTAATCTGAACTAAATAACAACCACACCAAAAACTGTATTTCAAGACATTATTTAACACTTTTATCCCTTTATTTCTCCAATACTTCATTAATCCTTTGTTTTGATGTCAGAAATGCTCAGTATTGTTCTAACATGCCCTCATTTACTCATTTTATTTATTTATTTGTTTATTTATTATTGTTTGTTAACCGGGTTAGTCCAGCTGGGCTTGTGGCCCATTTTCAGTGGAGACCCGAGGAGAAAAACTCCGGTATATAGTATAAAATGCAGAAATTTGCAACATTACAAAATATAAAGTACAGAAATTTGCAGACTTACAAATATACAAAAGACAGAATTACAGAAAGTTGCCACATTACTAATAGATAATGTGAGTTATATATGTCATTATTAGTCTGTACAGGAATAACAGTATTACAATAGTATATACACTGCTTTGCAATTAAGAGGATCTCAGTGTGGGAATATGAGTAAGATAGGCCAGAGGCTCGCATGCAAAAATTTTGGAAAGATGTACAGAGAAAGACATATGACATTTTGTTAAATTTGGCAAACAAAAGATGATTTAGGTGTGGAGTTAGTGGTGTGGGTGTTTTAGGTGGGAGCATGTTAAGGACATTCCCATTTGGAGGACATATGGGAGAGAAGCATGGATTTGAAGGTGTTGTGGGTTGGTATGTTGCTTAGTGGTGGGGGGAGAGCATCCCACAGTTTAGCCATGGTGTGGGATAGTAATAGTTGACCAGGTGGTTGTAGGGGTTTGTGTACATGTAGGAGGTTTTAGCCTTTGGATCTCAGGGTGCAGCTAGGTGTGTAGGGTGTTAGAGATTTGGCAAGAGAGGGGCATTCTGTTGGTTTGAAGATGAGTTTGTGGGCTGTTGTAAGTTGTAAGCATTTTAGGTGGTTGTGAAGTTCTAGCCAGTTTAGGGTGTGTAGGGACTGGCAGTGATGGGAAGAGTGCTTAGAATTGGTTGCAGATTTGCAGATTTTGTTGTAACAAGCTTTGAGTTTGAAATGGAGGCCAAGTTGCAGGTTGGAGAATAGGATAGCACTGTACAAGAGAGAGGGGAGAAGGAAGGTAGATGCGAGGGTTTGACGGGAGTAAGGTAGCAGTTATGTCTATAGAGGAGACCGATTTTCTGGTGGGTTTTTCTGATTGCAGAGAGGATGTGGGAGTCCAATTTTAGGCATCAATGGTAATGTCAAGTAGCTTGGTACTGGGGACAATTTCTAGAGGAGTGTTATTGTGGCTTTTGATGGGAAATTGGTCTCTGTTGAACTGGGAGGTTTTGGTGGGAGTGTAAATCATTAGTTTTGTTTTGTTAGCATTTAGGGCTAGGTGATGGAATTGCATCCATGAGACTGTTTTGGAGAAGGCTATTTGGGTATTGAGTAGAAGTTTGGAGGGGCAGGAGGCTGAGCAGATGATGGTGGAGTCATCAGCATATTGGATGACTGAGGCATCAGGGATGGAGTGATGGAAGTTGTTGATGAATATGTTAAAGAGGAGTGGGCCCAGTACCGATCCTTGAGGAATTCCTGTGGGTGTAGGTAAGAAAGGGGAGGTTGATTCTTTCAATTGCACAGCCTGTTGGCGCATGGAAAGGTAGCTGGAGAACCAGGCTAAGGTTCAGGGAGATAGGTGCAAGTGAGAGAGCTGGTACAGGAGTAGGGAATGGGAGATTGTGTTGAATGCCTTTGAGAGGTCAAGAAATAGGGAAGATACATATTTGCCGCTATCACGTGCTAGGTTGACTGTTTCAAGGAAGGAAAGGAGGGCTGTCGTGGTGCAGTGGCCAGGGCTGAAGCTGTGCTGGATGGGAGAGAGGAGTTTGTGCTGGGTTAGGTAGGGCATGAGCTGGGAGTGGATTTTTTTTCTAGAATTTTAGAGAGAGGTGAGAGTAAAGCTATGGGTCTGAAGTTGGTAGTGTCAGTGTTCTTACCGCCTTTGTGGAGAGGGATTATGAATGCATGTCACCAGATGGTTGGTACATAGGATTCCTGAATGGATCTATTTATAAGAATGGATATGGGATAGGCTATTGATTCGGCTGATAGTTGAAAGAAATTTGCTGGAAGGTTGTCAGGGGCATTGCGGCATGGTTTTAGCTTTTGGAGTAGTCTTTTTATAGTGTTGGTGGAGACAGGTTTAAGGGAGAACAGCGGTGAGGAGGAGGGTGAGAGGGGATTTGGGGGGCAGAGTATAAGGGGGTTGCATTGGTGGGTGGGTTGGAGGATAATTTAGCTATGCAATCAATGAAAAATGTGTTGAATTTAGTGGCTGTTTTAAGGCTTGAGAGGTTATGATTGGGGCAGGGGTTGGCATTATTACCAGGGTTGAGTATTGAGGAGATGGAGGTCCAGAATTTCTTTGGGTTGTTTGAGTGCTTGGATTGCACATTGCAGTAGTAGTTTTTGCGATCTTTCGTTATTGATTTTTTGGCTAGGTTATGTAGATGTTTATATTCTTGGTGGGTGCTGTTTTTTTTTTTGTTGTTGGTACAGTTTCCCTTTTTGTTTCATTGATTCATTATCAGTTTAGTTTCTTGGGATAGCCAGGGGCAGGAATTAGTTTTGATGCATTTGGTTTGGAAAGGGGCTAGTTTATCAAGTAAGGTAAGAAAGGTATGGCTAAAATATTAGACAGCGTTATCTAGTGGAAGGATTTTTAGTGGAGACCAGTCAGTAATCTTAAGGCATTCAGAGAAAATTTCGGGGTTGAAGGAAGCTATGTTACAGGATTGCTTAAATAGGTGTTGTTTTTCTATGTGAGAGGGTAGGTGGACTATGAAAGCTGGTAAATGGTCACTTAGGGGGTCTGGTATTATACCGGCATTGGAGATATGGTTGGGGTGGGCTGTTAATATCCAATCTATGATGGTACCAGAGGTACCATCTTTATGTGGCCTGGTTGGGAGGTTTATTAGTTGGGTGAAATTGTAGAGGTTGGTTGAGTGAGTTTGGGTATCTAAGAGGAAGGAGGTCCAGTTAATATTTATGTTACCTAGAATGTAGGTTCAATTTTTGATGTTTGAGCTAAACCAGGAGAGGATGTCTTGTAGAGTTTTGGTATTGTCTCCAGGTGGGATGTAGATGAAACAGATGCCACACAATAGCGTCTTTATTACACAAAAAATAAGAACAGTGGTGAGCGCTTTCGCAAAACTAATTGCTTCATCAGACAAGAAAATAAAACACTCCATTGCTTATATACAGATGGAACCATTGACTCAATCACTGACGTCATAGGTCAATTAAGGCATTAAAGCTATATAAAACTTATAAATGTAGAAAGGCTACATATAGAGAAAACTGCATATAAAAGACACAAGTAAAAAACTGCATGTAAATGCATATAAAAACTGCATACAAAAACTATATACAAAACTGTTGGTAAAAGACCTAAGTAATGTGCATAGCTATAAACTCCATAAATACTGTAGCTATGAAAAAATAAAAGGATAAAAATCTAGATCTATTTCTATTTATAAAATCTATCTACAATATGTATGTATAACTAAAAGTAGTCTATGTCTCTAAAATATGAATAAATAAAGTGTAATGGGTGTATGAGGTGCCTAAAGTTAAACATGTTTGAGGCGTCTTGCTTTCAAGAAAGGAACCAAGAAAGTAGAGCCATTAAGGCCTGGATATTTATCTGCATTCAATTTAATGATCCATCTCTGTTCACAGCTTTCAGTAAAATTTTCTATATCCCCTCCTCTAATGTTTTTGTGTATGCGCTGTAGCACAGAAAACTTAAAAGAATGTGAATTATCTGTATTAATAATATGCTGGGCGAGTGCATTAGTGGGTTTCTTATTTTTGACATCACGAAGATGTTCTAGAATTCTGTCTTTAAGAAATCTATTTGTTTTACCTACATAAAACACCGGATATTTCTGACAAAAACAATAATAGACAACATCAGTGCTCTTGCAATCAGCATAAGTATTAAGCTGTAACTGAAAATGCTTGGTGGGGTGGACATAGGTATTTACACTGTAAATATAGGGGCAGGCACTGCATGACCTGCAAGGAAAAGTGCCCCGACATGAAGAAGGGATGGTTTTCTTAGGCACATCCTTGTTACATAACTGCTTCTTGAGTGACATATTGTTTTTGAAACTGAATAGTGGATCTTTACAGGTAATAACCTGCAACTGTGGTACCTCTTATAATAAGTGCCAATGTTTCTTAATTACGTCAACATATTGGTTGACGTCACTCGCAAACTGTAACACTACTCTAAATTCATTATGTGGCCTAGAGTTTATGTTAGATGGATTATTACATGGAACTACCTCGTTGTTGTTAAAATAAGGTCTACATTTAGTTGATCTCATATGCCATGCATCAGATATAGTTTTATCAATTTCATCAGGTTGGTATCCTCTAGCTATAAACTCAAATTTTAAATTATTTAATGCTAGTAATGCATCCTCATCATCATCGTGTAATCTTAATGTCCTATAAACTTGCCCTTTAAATACATTTCTCGGGATGTGCCTGGGATGCATACTAGTTTTGTGTAGGTATGTGTTCTTTCTGGTTGGTTTGTGGAAGATGCTACTCTTGAAGCAGTTAAATTCAGCTTTAGCTAGATGTACATCAAGAAAATCAATCTCAGCTGCAGATAGCCGGTATGTGAATTTTAAAAAGTCAGTGGTGGTATGCAGATAATCAACAAAGGATGCAAAATCTAAACCATTGCCATTCCATAAAATAAAGACATCATCCACAAAACGTACATACCATAACACTTGATGTAAGAAAGGATTCAAACCGGAAAGTATATGTGTTTCTTCCCAGCAGACTAGCGCAACGTTGGCGTAGCTATTTACACAAGGAGTGCCCATAGCCAAGCCAACCTGTTGCAGGAAAAATTTCTCTTCAAACATAACAACATTATTCTCTAATATAATTTCTAAGAGACTGCATATAAGTTGTATCTTACTATTTGAAAAACATCTATTTGTTGACAGGAAATTTCTAACCATTTCAATACCCCAAGTATTAGGGATACTGGTAAATAATGACTCAATGTCCATTGTAACCAATACAAAATCAGTGTCATTGGTAATAGTGTCCATCCTGTTATGTAACCTTTCAAGGAACATTTTAGTATCTCTTAGAATGGTATGACAATTCTCTAATAATCCATGTATTGTACCTTCAACAAAGATGGATAAGGGCTCGGTGCACCACCCAGCCCCTGACACTATGGGACGCATTGGTGGTGAGGCCAGGTCTTTATGTACCTTAGGTAAACCATAAATTCTAGGTATAGAGGGTTTGAGAACATTAAAATACTTAAATAATGGTTCGTCTATCAATCCAGTAATAAGAAGATCAAACATAAGAAATGACACTTTATCAATAATAGCATTGACCATAATTTTAGAGACTGATTAATAAGTTTCATTGTTAAGTAAAAGTTTATACATTTGTTGTAGATACAATTGTTTATCTAATAAAACAATGCCTCCTCCTTTATCAACCTGTTTAATAACTAAGGACTGCAAATTCTTTAACTCTTGTAAGGCTCTTTGTTCATTAGGAGTGAGATTACTAAAATAATAGTCACTAGAATCATGCTCACCTATGTCCCTGAAAGATAGTTCACAGATATCGAAAAACTTTTGAACACCTGGTGGGGTATTCAGGATAAAACTACTAGGCTGCCTGTATACATTAGTCCTTGTTCCTGACTCATTAGGAAACATAGATTTCAATGATAAATTTCTGCCTAGTAGCTTTAAGTCTTTAATCATTTCTGTTATATTGGCTTTTTTTGCTGGTATAAAGGACAAACCTTTGTTTAATAAATTAATTTGGTCAGTATTAAGTTCAAAGGAAGAAATGTTTATGACCAAACCTGTATCTAAGTTCTTCTCCTTTTGGGTGTTTGGCCTGCTCCCTCTTGCTGATTCAGCCTGGCTGGCTGTCCTCTGTATTGCTGGTTCTTTGTAAAAGTCTTGTAGGGCAAAGCTGCTTTCAGAGAGAAATCTCCTTTCTTCAAAGAGACTAAAAAAACACTGTCAGTATTTTCTCCTGCTTGTCTCTCAGCACTGGCTGTTATAGAAGGATTTAATGGGACTAGCGATATAGTCGAGGGTGCTGTAGAACAACCTCTCTTAGGAATAGCCCCAGTTTCAGTTGAAATAACCTTAGAACCATTTGGTTTATTAGTCAGAGTAGGAGAGATAGGCATAAATGTGCCAGCGTTGTGAACTCTTATTGTATCAGCAACTTCTGTAGCTGAAAAACCAGACTTTTTTCTCATATATTAGAATGTTTTCTTGTAGTTCATTCATTTTAAGAAAAGTAAAATCATTGGAGAAATTTTCATTAATTCTTGATTCTATAACAGCCAGTGCTGAGAGACAAGCAGGAAAAAATACTGACAGTGTTTTTTTAGACTCTTTGAAGAAAGGAGATTTCTCTCTGAAAGCAGCTTTGCCCTACAAGACTTTTACAAAGAACCAGCAATACAGAGGACAGCCAGCCAGGCTGAATCAGCAAGAGGGAGCAGGCCAAACACCCAAAAGGAGAAGAACTTAGATACAGGTTTGGTCATAAACATTTCTTCCTTTGAACTTAATACTGACCAAATTAATTTATTAAACAAAGGTTTGTCCTTTATACCAGCAAAAAAAGCCAATGTAACAGAAATGATTAAAGACTTAAAGCTACTAGGCAGAAATTTATCATTGAAATCTATGTTTCCTAATGAGTCGGGAACAAGGACTAATGTATACAGGCAGCCTAGTAGTTTTATCCCGAACACCCCACCAGGTGTTCAAAAGTTTTTAGATATCTGTGAACTATCTTTCAGGGACATAGGTGAGCATGATTCTAGTGACTATTACTTTAGTAATCTCACTCCTAATGAACAAAGAGCCTTACAAGAGTTAAAGAATTTGCAGTCATTAGTTATTAAACAGGCTGATAAAGGAGGAGGCATTGTTTTATTAGATAAACAATTGTATCTACAACAAATGTATAAACTTTTACTTAACAATGAAACTTATAAATCAGTCTCTAAAATTATGGTCAATGCTATTATTGATAGTGTCATTTCTTATGTTTGATCTTCTTATTACTGGATTGATAGACGAACCATTATTTAAGTATTTTAATGTTCTCAAACCCACTATACCTAGAATTTATGGTTTACCTAAGGTACATAAAGACCTGGTCTCACCACCAATGCGTCCCATAGTGTCAGGGGCTGGGTGGTGCACTGAGCCCTTATCCATCTTTGTTGAAGGTACAATACATGGATTATTAGAGAATTGTCATACCATTCTAAGAGATACTAAAATGTTCCTTGAAAGGTTACATAACAGGATGGACACTATTACCAATGACACTGATTTTGTATTGGTTACAATGGACATTGAGTCATTATTTACCAGTATCCCTAATACTTGGGGTATTGAAATGGTTAGAAATTTCCTGTCAACAAATAGATGTTTTTCAAATAGTAAGATACAACTTATATGCAGTCTCTTAGAAATTATATTAGAGGACAATGTTATGTTTGAAGAGTAATTTTTCCTGCAACAGGTTGGTGTGGCTATGGGCACTCCTTGTGCAAATAGCTACGCCAACCTTGTGCTAGTCTGCTGGGAAGAAACACATATATTTTCCGGTTTGAATCCTTTCTTACATCAAGTGTTATGGTATGTACGTTTTGTGGATGATGTCTTTATTTTATGGAATGGCAATGGTTTAGATTTTGCATCCTTTGTTGATTATCTGCATACCACCACTGACTTTTTAAAATTCACATACCGGCTATCTGCAGCTGAGATTGATTTTCTTGATGTACATCTAGCTAAAGCTGAATTTAACTGCTTCAAGAGTAGCATCTTCCACAAACCAACCAGAAAGAACACATACCTACACAAAACTAGTATGCATCCCAGGCACATCCCGAGAAATGTATTAAAAGGGCAAGTTTATAGGACATTAAGATTACATGATGATGATGAGGATGCATTACTAGCATTAAATAATTTAAAATTTGAGTTTATAGCTAAAGGATACCAACCTGGTGAAATTGATAAAACTATATCTGATGCATGGCATATGAGATCAACTAAATGTAGACCTTATTTTAACAACAATGAGGTAGTTCCATGTAATAATCCATCTAACATAAACTCTAGGCCACATAATGAATTTAGAGTAGTGTTACAGTTTGCGAGTGACGTCAACCAATATGTTGACGTAATTAAGAAACATTGGCACTTATTATAAGAGGTACCACAGTTGCAGGTTATTACCTGTAAAGATCCACTATTCAGTTTCAAAAACAATATGTCACTCAAGAAGCAGTTATGTAACAAGGATGTGCCTAAGAAAACCATCCCTTCTTCATGTCAGGGCACTTTTCCTTGCAGGTCATGCAGTGCCTGCCCCTATATTTACAGTGTAAATACCTATGTCCACCCCACCAAGCATTTTCAGTTACAGCTTAATACTTATGCTGATTGCAAGAGCACTGATGTTGTCTGTTATTGTTTTTGTCAGAAATGTCCGGTGTTTTATGTAGGTAAAATGAATAGATTTCTTAAAGACAGAATTCTAGAACATCTTCGTGATGTCAAAAATAAGAAACCCACTAATGCACTCGCCCAGCATATTATTAATACAGATAATTCATATTCTTTTAAGTTTTTTGTGCTACAGCGCATACACAAAAACATTAGAGGAGGGGATATAGAAAATTTTACTGAAAGCTGTGAACAGAGATGGATCATTAAATTGAATGCAGATAAATATCCAGGCCTTAATGGCTCTACTTCCTTGGTTCCTTTCTTGAAAGCAAGACGCCTCAAACATGTTTAATTTTTGGCACCTCATACACCCATTAAACTTTATTTATTCATATTTTAGAGACATAGACTACTTTTAGTTATACATACATATTGTAGATAGATTTTATAAATAGAAATAGATCTAGATTTTTATCCTTTTATTTTTTCATAGCTACAGTATTTATGGAGTTAGTTTTTGTATGCAGTTTTTATATGCAGTTTTTATATGCATTTACATGCAGTTTTTTATATGTGTCTTTTATATGCAGTTTTCTCTATATGTAGCCTTTCTACATTTATACATTTATAAGTTTTATATAGCTTTAATGCCTTAACTGACCTATGACATCAGTGATTGAGTCAATGGTTCCATCTGTATATAAGCAATGGAGTGTTTTATTTTCTTGCCTGATGAAGCAATTAGTTTTGCGAAAGTGCTCACCACTGTTCTTATTTTTTGTGTAATAAAGACACTATTGTGTGATACCTCGGTGTATTTTTGGTTATGTATAGTTCTGGTTTTGTGCACCTGGGTTTTACCTGAAGCCATTTCTTTTTTTATACATATGAAACAGATGCAGATGGATTTGTAGTTGTTAAGTTTTAAAAAGCCTGTAGTCATTTCTGCATTGGCAAAGGTTGGGATGGGGTTGGTCAGTGGAGTAAAAGTGAGAGTGGAGAGGAGATAATAGCTACGCCAGCTCCTTTTCTATGAGGCCTATCATTGCGTATGATATGGTAGCCTGGGGGGAGGATTTCATCATCTCTGATGGAGGGTTTGAGCCAGGTATCAGAGACTGCGGTTATGTCTGGCTGGTTATGAAAGAGCCAGACATGTAGGTTGAGGATTTTATTATGGAGGCTTTGCACATTTAGGGTCATGAGGCAGATAGCCTTGAGTTTGTGTGGATTGGAATTTTGGTTAGGATGGGTTATGCTGGGGCTTGGACCTGGGTTAGGGTGGATGTCACCTGAGAGTGAGAGTGAGATATTGGGGATGAGCTGCCTGAGGAGGAGTAGAGAGGATAGAGAAATACGATTTTGCTGGGGGAGGTTTTTTTTGAGAAAGCAGTTAGAATAGGGTGAGGTGATGGTGGGGTGGGGAGTATGGTGAGTTTAAAAAGATGGGATGGGTTGGAGGAGTAGAGTTCTGTGAATATGGGTGGGATGTATTTGGGAGGCCTTAGGTGGTGGTATGTGTGGTTAGAGGTGGGTGTGTGTTGGTGGGTAGGTTAAGTTGGGTAATATAGGTTAGGGATAATAGAAGGGTAGCTAGTAGTAGAGTTTGTGGGGGGGAAGGTAGGCATTGTTGTATGGGTGTGTGAGGAGTGGTGTGTGTATGGGAGAGGGTGGGGTGTGTGTGAATTGGTGTGTATATGGAAGTGGGAGGGGTTTGGTATAGGGTGTATATAATTGGTGTAGGTGTTGAGGGGGTGTGGTGTGAGGACGTATAAGTGTAGGTGCACTGGGGTGGGAGGTATTCGGGGGTAGGGTAGGGGAGTGGAGTGAGCCCGCAGGGTGAACCGAGCGGGTAGAGCCAGAGGAGTGAGAGACTGCAGAGAAAAACAATCAGTAAACTGGGATTCGGCGCTAGAAATGAGGGGCTACAGTCATAGAGTAAGTGGATATTCTGTAGTTTGTTTAAGTTTAGATATGCAGTTAGAGTAAGTGTGGAAATGTTGAGTTTGCATCAGTGAGGGAGGAGACGCTCTATTTACAGAGACTATGCCAGTGAAAGAATAGGGAAACATTTCAGAGCAAGTGTATGTTAGATGTAATTGCTGCCACCTAGTGGCGAAAGGAGAAATGGCAGGCAGAAAATAAAAGATTATTCTGCTTTTGTACTGTATAATTGAGAATATTCTGAAGTGCAACTTAATGCAAGCTTAGGGGAGAAAGGTGCAGGCTGGAGGGGCAGGAGAGGCAATGCGGGCTGCAGTAGGCTGCTATCACACACACGGGAGGTACAGTTTACAGTTCCCAAAGTTAGTACTACCAATTGTGTCATTAAGGCTACCTACACTGAGGTTTCCCTCCTTAGTAGATGCCCTTAGGGAGCATTGAGTGTTTGCCTGGAGTCCAGGTAGTTTCAGGGTGTCTTCTTAGTTTAGATAAGGGACGTCTTCCCTGCTTTTCAGTTTCCTTTTGGGGCTGAGAATCTGGGAGGGAGTACCCGAGATAGAAGCTGGAAAGAAATAGGGAGAGGCAACAGTTTAGTTGATAAATGGCAGAAAGAAAAATAAAAGGCTGGGGGGGGGCAAAAGGAAGGGATAGTGCAGAATTAAAAGGGTTAATAGTAGGGTGGGCTGTAGTGCCAGGTCAGAATGGGAAGCAATGTAGCACGAGGGAGAAAGCTTTTGGTTAAGACGTCAGAGAGGTAAGTGAGAAGAGGAAGTCGTGAGTATTTGGGTATTTTTATCTTGGAGATTCAGAACATTTGCAGATTCTAGTGTGATTTAGATGTAGTTTAAGGTTGGTTTTAAAAGAAAGAAGGTCTATGTTTGTCTGATGGAGAAGGGAATGCTGTTCTATGGTTTAGCTATGCTTAATGAGTATGAGTCCCCATTTCAGTTGTTTTGAAAGATACGACTCCTACACAGGCATTTTACAAAAGCTGCCTCCAGCAAATGTGTTTTGTAAACCCAATCAAAACTGGCTCTTTCACAATGACTAATATTGGATAAAATGGGTATGGTATTTGCTGGTGATAAGTGGGTTGAGGACCTGACCTACTCTGACCTATTTCAGGGACCCAGACTAACAGTGAGGGGGTTATATGTGCCTGTGTTGGCCAGAGTGTGCCTACTATAAAGCCAGGCAGTGCTCAGCTACCTAGCCTGTGTTACTTGGGATAACTCAAAGCTGCATGTAAAAACAAACAATCTGCCAAATATGAACAAAGGGTTGCAACACTTAATATAGGTTCATTGATAGGATACAGCTTGGAAGTGAATGACATGATGGTAAGGAGGAGACTGGGCATCTTATGTGTCCAGGAGAGAAGGTGAAAGGGAAATGCAGGAAAGCCACTTCGCTTGGGTCATAGAGTCTACTACTCAGATGGTGAACAGATTAGAATTGGTATGGAAATTGTGATAAAGGAGAGGGTTCTGAACACAGTAAGGAATGTTACTGGAATTAGTGATAGACTCATGGCACTCAGATTTCATTGGTACACAGTATTCATAGTCTCCTCTTATGCCCTGCAGCACAAACCAAGGTTGTATGCTGGCTAGAAAAGAGTGCATTCAGGCATTAGATGCAGACCTACTAGATAAAGCAGGGCAACATGAGTGTGTGATGATAGTGGGGGACCTGAATGCTCATATCCGGACAGGCAGAACATGGTGTGCGTACTGTCAAGATCAACATGGTTGGATCAACATGAATAAAGGAGTAGCCATTTTACATTTCTGTCTAGCAAGTTGCTTGATGATTACCTGCTTTTCAGTTTCCTTTTGGGGCTGAGCGAGAGAGACAGTCACAAAATCACATACAGATGTGGCCAACACATGCAGCTCTGGTAGATGTCCTTCTAGTTTGCAAAGTGAAAAAGCTAGTCAACAGCATAAACCAGTGGTGGCAACAATTGGCTGTAAGCAGTGGTGAGAGAAGGCTATAAGGTCAAGAGACTAGGTTGAAGACATGGAAGTTGACCGGAATGAAAGCTCAACAGTTCAATGAAGTACTCGGTGGTCTGTCACCTCAGGCAGAAGATGAAATAGTTGAAATGAAAAAAAAAAGAATGGCAGCATGTCAAAACAGCATGCATGAAGAACAGACGTAGCCAAGCCAGATGTGGAAATAAGGTACATAAGAAAAGCTGATGATGGAACTCAGAAGTCCAGGAAGTTATCAAAGGAAAGGAGTAGCACATGAAAATGTGGAAGAGATAAAGATGGACCAGGCTAAGAAGGAATACTGGTTGGCTAGCAAAGAGGCTAAGAGAACAGTTACTGTAACAAATAATAAGGTAGCACAGGCTGTCGACCAGCTTCTCTAAAGTGACTGAGCAGATAGCACAAAGAAATTCTTGTCAGGTAGCAAAGGAAAGACAGAAAGATAAAATGAGATAATTATCAGACAACATTCGTAAGGGATGCTAGCGGCAATCTGCTCACCAATCCTCAGGACATCAAAAGCAGATGGAAAGAGTACTTCCTCTGCATTCTGAATGAAAAGAAAAAGTACAGAAGCTGCACATCTATGAAGAAAGATGAAGAAGATCCCACGCTAAAAGACATAAGATCAGCACTAAGGAAAATGAAGTTAGGGAAAGCAGCAGGCTATGAGGAAGTCACAACAGATATGATCAAGATGTTGGGTGAGTTAAGAGAGAAATGGCTCCTGAAAGCTCTTCTAGCAGCATGAAGAGAAACACATATCCAAGATGACTGGAGAAGAACATTCTAGTGCTACTGTACAAGAACAAAGGAGATATTCACAGCTGGGGGCAGTACAGATATATCAAACTCCTGTCACACTCCATGCAAGTGCTGGAAAGGGTGATTGATAAACGAATGCACAGAGTAAAAAGAAATCAGAGATGAGCAGTTCGGATTCAGATCAGAATGCAGCACAACTGACCCAATGTTTGCAATGAGACAGATAGTGGAGAAGAAGATGGAGGTGAGGAAATGTTCCAACTGAGCATTCCTAGACTTGTGAAAGCATATGACAAAGCCCCAGAAAGCTGGTGTGGGCAGTCCTTTTGATGGTAAAGGCTGAAACATTGGTAGAAGTGGTGCAGGCTATGTACAAAGATCCAGTGATACATGTATGAGCAGTGTTCAGGCTCACAGAGAGTTTCCCATTGGGTGTGGTTGTGCATCAGGGTGCAGCTATAAACCCACTGCTGTTCATACTGGTGGAGGACTACATTAGCAAACAGTTTGGAGGAGAAAGATCAACACAACTGATGCATGTAGATGATGTGGCATTACAAGCAAACTCTGAAGCAGTTGAGAAAATACCAAGAGAATGGAATGTAAAACTGAATGCAAGTGTGATTGAACTGAATGCAGATAGTTCAGCTGTCATGGCATCAACTGGGGGAAATCAGAAGAAACTGAGGTAGAATGGAAAATAGTAGAATAGGTTAAGAGCTTCAAGTGTATTTAAGGGGGTGGTCGAGGAAAAGGGAAATTTAAATGAGGTGGTGAAAGCTAGAATCAGAGGCTGCAGCTAACTGGCACAGTGTATCAGAGGTGGGTATGACAAAAGAATACCAAAGAAAATTGAAAAATAAGATGTGTAAAACATTGGTGTGATCAGTACTTGTGTATGGTACTCAAACCTGGGCAGTGAAGGCAGAACAGATAAGCAAGCTAGTATTGATGGGGATGGAAAAACAAGAAACGATGATAGTAGAGCAGAGGCCAAAAAATCTCCAGTTGCAGAAAATGTCAGAGAACCAATTTATGATGGTTCATGCACATGTGTAATAAAGCAGTAGATGATTTGGTGAAAATTTGAGAGAGACAGGAAAAAAGCAGGAGGAAACGATGACATCCAGAAAAGAGATGGATGGATTATGTGAGAGAATGGCTGCAACAGTCAGGCATGACTGTTAAAGAAGGCATGATAATGCCACGCATCGAGAGAGGAGATGAGTGTCAATGCGACATCATGACCCATCCATCCTTCCATCCACAACCCCTTTTTCCCATTTTGCACATTGGGTAGGTGTGTCACTTCAACAGTGATGATCATCTAGAACCAAGGTTTGCACCACCAGGTGACTAACCCTGCCATACTAGTTTTTCCATAACAAACTCACACACACACTCATACCTACAGCCAGTTTAGAACGTCCAATCCACTTAGTGCATGTCTTTTTAATGTGTCAGGAAACCCACATGAACACAAGTAGGACATGCAGACATCCTGACCTCCATGTGAAAAATGGGAGCTGTTGAATCTACTTCATCATCTTGATCTTTTACAAGTTCTGTCAAATCCATCCATTCCTTATCTTCCAAAGCACCATACAGACTCAAGTTTCACATTTTTGCTTTGTCCTCCATTTCATTTAACTGTTGTTTAATGTATTCGATTTGTTTTGCCATTTCAATTGAATTGTCACTAGTTTCACACATTTGCTGGATTACAGGCTCCACTGCTGCCCATTAATCATGCAGGACGTCCACTTCATCCATTGCAACCACTCCCACCCATTTCATTGTTTATTTCAAACAGTATGATCAAGTTCCACAATTCAGTCCATATGGCTTCCAGTCTATGTCACTTCCACTGGGAACAGAACTGGAAAGAGCTCATGCCTTGACCCAAGAAAGTTTGTATTTATTTAGGGGTCCTAATGCCTGTACACTCTCCAAAATTAATTTTTCTGATTAAATCATACAGTCAGAATAATGTAGTTCATGCAGTGGTGATCCATGTGTCCTATGTTAAAAATTTTTATCCAGAATATGAGTAAATTAAGATGTTCTTCATGTTTCACTGTTGCAGTCATTACATTTAGGGTAATCTGCTGGCAGGTTGCCCTCAGTCGACCTGAATTCCAAGGTCTTGGGTCCTGTGTCAGTTGCGGTCTTCTCTTCCATGACGTCAGGTCATCAGGGGTATAAAACATGCAGCCAACGCCATTTTCTTCAGTCTTTCTTGCCACGCGGTGCCCGAAGCAGAAGCATTTCGCAAGTGCCGGTCGGCCGACTACTGAAATACTCGAGTTTGAGTTTCAGAACCGAAGTCTTCACTAAAGCTAAGTACCCCGTTGGGGAAATTTTTTTCTTGCTTTTTACCGATGTCAGAAAAAGTTGATAATTGTATTACTTGTGGGAAGCAAATACCTCATAAGGATTTCCATTTATACTGTATTCCTTGCCTAGGCCCTGATCACAACGTGCCTGGCTGTCAGTTTTGTGCTAGATTTAACCAACACACTATTAAGCGTTGGTATATTTTTGCATCAAAGTATTTTGGAAACAGATTTAACTACCCAGAAATGTCACTGGATAGCAATCCGACTACCGGAGTACATAAAAAACGCAAAGAAAAGGACAGAGAAAGGCAGTCGAGATCCAAAATCGATGACTATGCTTCTCCTAAGCCAGTCTCCAGTTCACCATTACTCAGTGAGGTGCCTTTGCAGCCCCTGATACCCGCTACCTTCGAGTCGCAGGCCTCTACCAACACCCATGTGGAGTCCGGCATGCCGCAAGATACTCAAGGTATTGGACCGATGGATGTATCTCCCTCGGATGGGTCTGGAGCTGCTGAGCAGGCACCGGCTTCTGAGCGTGTATTCAGACCACAACATTTGTACATCAAACCGACTACAGCTGCAAAACCAGACAAAAGCAACTTCTAAACCTAAAAAACTGATGCATGAGCCATGTGCACAGGCCTCTATGTCTAAAAAACAGATGATCAAAATGGCTGAAGACCTTATTACCTTGATCAGGGGTACCCATCCCCCTCCAGATGAAAGGCCTAGGCAAGACACTGATTATGAATTTTCAGATCAGGTTTCTATTTCTTCTGATTCCTCTTCTGATCAGGAATTATCTATACCTCCCTATGAGGATTCTGATGCTGTGGTGTCTATTCCATCTGCATCTCCTCCTGAGGATTATTCATTTGGAGAAACCTTGCATACTTTGAGGGAGCATTTTCACTGGGAGAGTCAAGACTTCTCAGAATCAAAAAAGTGGCTCAGGGATTTCCTTCTTCTCCCTCAGCACAAGCCTTTAGCCATTCCCCCTGTTTTAGACATTGTGGATGATGTTTTTTCGGAGTCAAGCTTGACCCCTGACTTCTTACCTCCGGCTCCCAGTAAGCCTAACAGATATTACAGAGTCCCCGACTCACAAAAATTTTTATTTAGGATCCCTGCTGCTGATCCTGAAACTATTTCACAGGGTCCAAAGGGAGTTAAGGCCGCAACAGCAAAAAACCCTACCCCCTCTGACAGAGATTCTAGGGCAATGGACAGATGGGGAAAAAAGGTTTATACATCTGCAACCTTGGCAATCAGGGCCTTAAACTGTCAATTTCATATGCTTAAGTACCAACAACATGTTATGGCATTGCTGAAACAGAAAATGATGTTGATTTCAGAATGTGCAGAAAATAAAGAATTGCAGGAATTATTGCATGCAGCTGAACAAGTTGGAAAGCATACTTTGCAATGTGGTTTTGATTCTTTAGAGGCCTCCTGCAGGGCTGCAGTTACTGGATCTGTGATTAGGAGGCATGCCTGGTTAAAGGAACAAAATTTGCCTGATCATGTTAAAGCTAAATTGCTAGATGCACCTTTACAACATGATTCTCTGTTTGGTATTAAGGCAGAAGAAGTTTTACAGAAAATGGAAGACAAAGCTAAGTCTATGCAAACTGTTAAAGATTTCTTACAAGTGCAGCCACCAAGATTCAGTAGACACTGGCCTACAAAAAATTGGTCCTTTCCTGTGTCAGACAGAGGTCAAAGGGGCAAATCCAGACACCCTGGGGGTTCCAGGTACCAGGCTTAAGACTCATACAGGTCAAAGCAATGGGGCGCATCCACCTCCAAATCTGGAGGAGATAAAGCGCAAACCTACAGAAAGCAATCCCAATGACTTCCCTCTGCCTACACCAAGCACTTATCTTTTGGCAGCACCCATAGGGGGAAAATTAGCACTTTTTGCTCAAAATTGGCAGTTAATAACCCAAAACAAGTGGGTACTAAACATCGTATCACAGGGATACATATTCCATTTCCACACTCTGCCAATGGCAAATGGTTGGCCAGATCTGCCAAAAAATCAATGGGCAGAGGCACAGAAACAGGTTACGTCCCTCATGGATATGGGGGCCATTCAGACAGTACCGGAAAAGGAAAAAGGACAAGGTTTTTACTCAAGACTGTTCTTGGTACCCAGAAAGGACAAGGCCTGGCAGCCAGTACTGGATTTATCGATTTTAAACACATACCTGGACATTCCAAAATTCAAAATGCTCACTTTGCAGCAACTTCTGCCCATGCTGGGCAAGAATGCTTGGCTGGTGACTTTAGACCTAAAAGAGGCATACCTGCATGTCCCAAAAAGACAGTCATGCAGAAGATACCTCAGATTCAAGGCTGGCTTAATGCATTACCAATTCTCTGCACTGCCCTTTGGCTTATCTACTGCGCCCAGGGTCTTCACAAAGTGCCTGGCACCAGTAATTGCATTTTGCAGACAAAGAAATATACAAATATAGCCTTACTTGGACGACTGTCTCATTCAAGCAGAGAACAAGGACACTCTTCTACGACACCTGGCATTTGTGAAAAGGCTTCTAACATGCCTAGGGTACACAATAAACGAAAAGAAATGACAACTGGTACCCTCTCAAAAGATAACATTCCTGGGTGCAAGCTTGAATGCAACTGCCCAGATGGCTTACCTCACGCCAGACAAACAAAGGCAACTGACTACTTACTTCAAACTGATGGCAACAAAAACCCAGTCTTCTGCAAGACAAATTCTGCAGGCTCTGGGCTTCATGGCATCCTGCATCCTACTAATTCCATACGCAAGACTGCATATGAGGAAACTTCAATGGTACCTAAAAAATTTATGGAGTCAACATTCACACAGTCTGGAAACAATGATTCCTCTCATTCCCTGGCTGCAACAGGAGTTTCTATGGTGGGCAAAGGCCTGTCACCAAAACATGGGACGGTCCTTCACTCTACCCCCTGCCAGCCACACCTTAACAGATGCATCAGATTATGCCTGGGAGGCCCACATGGCAGGAAGATGCATTCAGGGCATATGGGCACCAAATCAAATGCATCTACATATCAACCAGAAAGAGATGCTAGCTGTTCAAAATGCCCTAACACCCTTCAAGGACTTACTTCATCCAGGACAACTACCGATAGACGGACAACACCACAGTCATGTGGTATATAAACAAGCAAGGGGGCACACACTCATACTCCCTTTGCAGATTAGCCATGGCACTGTGGAACACAGCTTTGACCTACCAGATACATCTTCAAGCTCAATTCCTGCCAGGAAAACAAAACACTCTGTCAGATGATTTAAGCAGAAACCTTATGGATCTTCACGAGTGGAAACTAAATCCACAAGTCTTCAGCATGATAACAGAGAAATGGGGGAGCCCAGACATAGATCTATTTGCCTCGCCTCAAAATTATCAACTGAAAAGATTCTGCACAAGGACTTATCACAGACAAGCATGGAAAGTGGATGCCCTATCCTTCAGTTTACCCCTTTCCTCCTCTGCCTCTTCTACCCAAGGTTCTCCTAAAAGTCAGACAAGAGAAGCCAAAGATGATATTAATTGCCCCGGACTGGCCCTGCCAATACTGGTACCTAATCCTAAGGAACTTGTCTCAATACCCAGTTTGGACCTTGCCTCAAAAACCACAACTACTGTCCCAGCAAAACAATCAGATCCTGCACAATCAATTACAGACTCTAAAACTGGCAGCATGGCTAATCATGTAATCATACAAACAACACCTCTCAGTAAAGCTGTGATGGATGTCATTTTGGAAGCCAGAAGGCCTAGTACTAGAAAATCTTATGGTGACAAATGGAAGAGATTCTGTGCTTGGAATCAAGCACAAGGAACTGATACAGGAGAACCAAATATTCCTCAGATATTACAATACTTAACTGAGATGCTTGACAAAGGCCTATCTTTCTCATCAATCAAAATCCATGCCTCTGCCATTTCTGCTCATTACAACACAGAGCCACCAATCTTTTCTCATCCTTTACTAAAGCAGTATCTTAGAGGAGCCAAAAATTTAAGGCCTCCTAGAAGATCACCATTACCTGCATGGGACCTCAATTATGTGTTGGAAAAGCTCACCCTGCCTCTATTTGAACCAGCTGCTACTGCTGATATAAAGTTCTTATAATGGAAGACTGCTCTGCTACTAGCAATTACTCCAGCAAGAAGAGTTTCAGAGCTTTATCATATTTTACCCAGACAGGGTGTCTCTGAGGACAAATCCTACTTTTATGCCTAAGGTCGTTTCCAGTGTAGCTGTTAACCAAACAATTCATCTGCCAACTTTTTATCCAAATCCGCAGAACAAAGGGGAGAGAATTCTGCATTCCTTGGACGTACACAGACAGCTAAGATTCTACTTGAGCAGGACTAAAGCTCTAAGAAAAACTGAGCAATTACTAATGTCATATGCTGCAGGATCAGAAAGAAAGGCTATTTCAAAGCAGACAGTTTAAAAGCGGATAAGCCATTGCATCCGTTTCTGCTACTTGCACCATGGCAAACCTGTGCCCAAGGGCATTAGGTCTCACTCCACCAAAGCTGCAGCTACTTCTGCAGCCTTTCTCAGAGGAGTACCAACCAAGGACATTCTAGAGGCTGCTACTTGGAGTTCTGTTCACACCTTTACAAAGCATTACCATTTGCCTCTCTACTCTAAGTCCAGGGCAGGCTTTGCCACTGCAGTGCTGCAGGGCCTTATAGCCTCACCTAATGCTGTTTAGCTCCAGCCTCCCAACCATAGCTTTGGGATTCTACCCAGATGTAATGACTGCAACGGTGAAACACGAAGAACATAGTACA
This sequence comes from Protopterus annectens, assembly GCF_019279795.1. Classification (NCBI taxonomy): domain Eukaryota; kingdom Metazoa; phylum Chordata; order Ceratodontiformes; family Protopteridae; genus Protopterus; species Protopterus annectens. Next base: position 371,113,706 of record NC_056748.1, on the reverse strand, counting down.
GTTGTGTACACTTACCATAAATGTAGATGTTTGAATGTATTCACTGTTGCAGTCCAGGATACCCTCCCGCCATCCCCCCTGTCATTCTACAGTTTATCTTTCCTTCTCTATCTTCTACAACCTATGTGTTGTATTTGCTTGTAGATGAAGGTAAAGTTTATATTGATGCATGTATATTTATAAATGTATATAATATTGCTACCTTTTTGGGGGTACCTGACATCGGGGGCAAGAAAAACTAAAGAAAATGGCATCGGCTGCATGTTTTATACCCCTGACGACCTGACGTCATGGAAGAGAAGACAGCAACCGACGCAGGACCCAAGACTTTGGAATTCAGGTTGACTGAGGGCAACCTGCCAGCAGATTACCCTAAATGTAATGACTGCAACAGTGAATACACTTGAACATCTACATTTATGGTAAGTGTACACAACTGTACTTTATCGCCATTTAAGTCCCATAGGAGATATGATAATTGGAAAAAATAGTCTATCAGGTAACAGTAGTCTGCTTGGAATGAAAGCAGTCTTTTTTTCCAGGGAAGCTCATGACACAGGATTATAGATGGAGGATAACAGAATGGAGTAGGAAGGGCAGGAGAATGTTTGGAAGATGAAGGTGATTCATTTTCTTTATTAGAATAAAAATGTGAGGACCTCTCCATCCAGGGTAACAACTAGAAAGAACTTCACTGAACATTTTGAGATTTGGGAATTTGGCATCCCCTCGGTTCACTTTAAATGTCTGAGTGATTGGTGGTGAGCAGAAATGGGTGAACTAGGCCGTTTTATTCTTACTGCTAAAACTGCAGTCATTGCTTCTGCTTTGCCTGTGTCTTTAATCTGTTGAGTGTTTTCACTGGGTGTTCTGGCACCTCTCCCCCATATCTTTCTAAATGGGTTTGTGTTGGATCATGGCTATATACAGAAGTAAATGGATGGGAGTTAGGAAACGGGGAAGAACTTATTGAGTTATTGATACTAAGGAAATGGGCATACACTGTTTCATTTTGGAAGGATATTTAATGGTAGGGTTGGTAAACTGCAGTAGGTAGACAGATTTTTTAAAAGTATTTTAGAACCATTCTAGTTTGTGTTTGCAGCTACAGATGGAAACAAGTCTCATTGAATTGTTGATAACTGGAAAGTCAGGCACTACACATCACTTTAAAAGGATGAATTTGATGGGAGGAGTTAAGAAGTAGGGTGGGAGGTTGGCATAATGATTAAGATGTTTACCTTACAAGCATAAGGTGCAGAGTTTGATTCTCACATGGGGTAATTGGCTAGGCTGGAAATGGCTCACAAAGGCAGTTAGCCTAGTACTAACCTATGAACTATATCAGTAGCTGGACAGCAAGTTTTTCTTTTAATGTAAAGTAGCACAGTTTGTGTCTTTTTTTAACTGCAGTTGTGATTTCTAGTTCAATAAGCTACTTGGCTCTGCAAGACAGTTTCTTTTTTTCCTCCATTCTTATGGACAGCAATATAAAGTGGTCATGCTGATGTGGTTGAAGCTAGTCAAAACTGCTTCGGGCATGCCCGAATTTTGTACCGCTCTGATTAAGGAGGTTCATCTTGTTTTGGTTGCATACCTGTTTAGATGCATTGTGTAGCTGGGGTGGAGGAGGTTATATTAAACTCATAGTTAGGTGTGCATAAGCCTCCACTTTGAAATATAAAAAATGTTTTTGGCTTATTTTTGTTCTCATATGAGAGCATAAGGAAAAAATGTCTTGATACTACGTACATAGAATTCATGTATGCTGATAGGCTGCAATGCAGATGCAAATTATTTGCTTTTCTCTCGGTGTTTGTCAGAGCATGTCTAGATTATTACCTCATTTCATTTGGAGTTTATTTTTTTCTTTTGCTAGATTCAGCATTCATGATCTTTAGCTCCATTATGATATTATTATTGTTATGTATTTTTGACAGTCTATAAGAGTTCTGATCCTGGAGAGTATGCTGTTTCTCCTCACTTTCTCTATCTGTTTGCACAAACTAGCATTGTTGTTGCATAGTTAGTTTTATTTTTTCATAATGATGATGAAAGTTAGTAACTTGTTCTCCTGTGTTTGACCCGTTATTGTTGTGCCAGTTCGTAACGCTAAGCCTGCCCATTCTTTCACCTTATTAGGTAGCGTGAATGATCAAGGGGAGTGAGAATGGAATTCCTGCATGTTTCAGTCTACAGCCAGTACGTGGACATCTGTCATTTTAATTGCACTCGTCACATCATATAGAAAGGGTTCAGATCCTTGTGATGTCCATCATGAACTGCATTCCCTATGTCACTAGGACTTGCCACCTATTTGTCGCCCTTGAGCATCTCGACAACTTTTCCATTTGTCTGCATTGTCTTTGTGAAAACTCAAATTTGTTTCATACAGTTACTTAATGTCACCAAATGATTTCAGTAAAGCACTATGCCAGAGTGTTAAACATCATATAATACTAGGTAGCTGCTTTCTTTATCAATGGAACTTTCAATAAAGCTTAGTAGGTCACTGACGATGAGACAGGGAGTCTGATAATAGTACATGCCAATGTCACAGTCTGTTTCTGCTGCATTTATCTAAACTTGATATTTTCTCCAAAAGTTTTTGAACCATGCTTGGTATAAAAATAATCCATGTACAGTACATTTTTTCTTGCTGTAATAATCTACAAAAAACATTAGCCGCATGTCACATAAAATAGTGCTATTTTTAAAAAAGACGTCTCGTGCCACTGTGTATACTTTGCGTATGTGTGGAATTTACTTTCTTTCCTCTAGAAGAATAATAAACACCCCTTTTCTCCAGTAGCTCCATCATGCTTTACTGTCTCTCACTCTTGTTTTGTTAGCTGTTCAGTGTAGACTGCGTAAGTACAGCAGACCCAGAGTTCAAATTTAAGTGGAAAACTGTCCTTGGAAGGAATGTAGGTAGGGTGGAATGTCATCTAGGTGCTTATATCCTATGTTATATGGAAAAAAAAAACTTTAAAGTGTTAATGATGAATTGTCTTTTCATCATGAGTTTATTTCTTTTTTTTTTTTTTTTGTTAGCATGTAGTGGACACACATGGTAATTTAAGTTGAGGATGTAATGGATGCCGTTTTATGGGAAAGATGACCTTAAATGGAAGCATTCACCAGGAGTTTGTCAAGCTTACCATTCAACATATATTTTTGTCATACTCTGCATTGCACCTGTTAACTGTGCTTAATAAAGACTGCTAGAGGCCTATGCATTGTTGAGTTTACAAATGCCTAAAGATTGCAATTCTGAACTATGTGGTCAGCCAGGACTTTATTGCATTTTTGTCTTGTGGACTTTCTAACTTTTTAAATGAGACAGTGTCCTGCCTGATACTACATCCACTTTTTAAACATAGTCCATTTTCAACATAAAGTGTGAAAAAATCACACTGAAACATCACACTTCTAACCTCTGTTTCCTCTTGAAGTATGTTGCCTAGCCTGAAATGCTGCTAGCAAGATGTGATATTTTTTTTTCTTGCCCCGTTTCCTACTGACACCACTGCCCATTGAGGTTTGCCATCCAGGAGGTACTCTTTTCTATTGCTGTGTGACAACTCTAGGATTTACCCACGTCTTACCCCTGCTTAGCACATCTGTCCTCTGAGCCGTGCTTCTTCTGTGAGCAAAATAAATGTTTCAGTAGAAATCCTGGGTATAAGTAGGATTACTGTGGGGAAGAAATGCTACAAGTCATCTAGGGGGTCTGAATTCTGCCCTCCACATACCTGGGTGTAAATGATAGTGACAGTTCTGTAGCTTCTGTATGGTCATGTGGTAATGTCCACTCCACTGCACAATCCTTAGGTGTGGCAGACAAGGGCGCCCGCAGGCAGGTGCAAGGGGGTGCACTTGCACCCCCCTAGAACCGGCTGGCCAGGAGATTAATTTTCTTTTAATAAAAAAAAAAAATACTTTGGCATTCTTCTTTAAGGAAAGACTTGGCATTCTTCTTTAAGAAAGGATACGGTGCCAGTCCCATAATGCATCACATCCATGCGTGCGTTGTCGTCCGCTCGCAATTTGAAATGCTTCGCACCCTGGGAGAATAAGATGCATTGTTGTCCGCTCGCAATTTGAAGTGCTTCGCGGGAGAACAAGTCTGTGAGTTCTGCTTCGATCATTCAAATTCAATCGTGCGTTAGTTTTCGCTTCATTCAATGCTGCTTTTACTGCCAAGTCATTCATTCAGTGCTGCTGCATGTGTGCATTCAAAGCCGCTTTTGCTGCCAGGCCGTTCATTCATTGTTGCCAGATTATTCAATGCTGCTTGTGTGTGTGAATTCAACGCTGCTTGTGCTGCCAGGTCCATTCATTCAAGTGTAATGCTACTTTTGCTACCAGGTCATTCATTTGATTGTGTGTGTGTAAGAAATAGGTAGGGAAAGGTATGCGTGTGTGTGTGTGTGTGTGTGTGTGTGTGTGTGTGTAAGAAATAGGTAGGGAAAGGTTTGTGTGTGTGTGTGTGTGTGTGTGTGTGTGTGTGTGTGTGTGTGTGTGTGTGTGTGTGTGTGTGTGTGTAAGAAACAGGTAGGGAAAGGTATGGGTGTGTGTGTGTGTGTGTGTGTGTGTGTGTGTGTGTGTGTGTGTGTGTGTGTGTGTGTGTGTGTGTGTGTGTGTGTATGTGTGTGTGTGTGTGTGTGTGTGTGTGTGTGTGTGTGTGTGTGTGTGTAAGAAATAGGTAGGGAAAGGTATGGGTGTGTGTGTGTGTAAGAAACAGGTAGGGAAATGTATGGGTGGGTGTGTGTGTAAGAAAGAGGTAGGGAAAGGTATGGGTGTGTGTGTATTTGTGTTTGTAAGAGGGAGGGAGATGTGTGTGTGTGTGTTTGTAAGAGGGAGGGAGGTGTGTGTGCGTTTGTAGGAGGGAGGGAGGGAGGTGTGTGTGTTTGTAAGAGGGAGGGAGGGAAGTGTGTGTGTGTGTGTGTGTATGTATGTGTGTGTGTAAGAGGGAGATAGGTCTGTGTGTGTGTAAGTAAGTAAGGAGGGGTCATACCTCACAATTATCCAGATTTTTGCCTCATATTTTTGGTTTGTTTCTCATAAATTGTGTTTTTTCTTCCAAATCACTGAGGATTGAAGTCAGAAAATATTGGCAGACATTTGAGTTTTAGACTTCATATCCTCAGAAAATGCATACTAATACAAAACTTGTTGTTCTATCCACTTTCTAAGGAGGTATGGGAATGTATGTGTGTGTCATACCTTGGAACTGTAAAGATTTTCACAGAATGTCCAGATTTTTGCTTTATATTTTTGGTCTGCTCCTCATAAAAAATATTTTTTTTTCTTGATAAATCACTGGGATGAGTTAAGGATTAAAGTTACTAAATAATGACATGTATTTGAGCTTCAGACTTCATCCTTTAGAAAATGCATTCTAACACAAATCCTGTTATTATAGCAACTTTCTAAATGGGTCCCTAGTTTTGGGCCCTGGTCCCCAACATTATAACAGACTTTGTCCAGATTTCTTGTGCTAAGAGATTTGAGAGGTAGTGTGTGTGTGTGTGTGTGTGTGTGTGTGTGTGTGTGTGTGTGTGTGTGTGTGTGTGTGTGTGTGTGTGTGTGTGTATAAAAGTGAGGTAGCATACCCCTCAGCTGTCCAGGTTTTTGCAGAATGTCCAGATTTTTTGCTCCATATTCCTCCTAAAAGGATTGAAGTTACTAAATAATAACAGATGTTTGCGTTTTACTCATCATATCCTTTAGAAAAATGCATACTAACAAATTCTGTTATTTTTTGCAACTTTCTAAGTTCATGAGGGCAATATTTATAATCTGTCCCTGTATATTTTAGGCTTTGTCCAGATTTCTTGCACTAAGACGAAGAGGGTTGTGTGTGTGAGAGTGTAAAATGCCCTAGTTAGAGTTAGCAGGTGGAATTTATTTTCAAGTGTATTTTTAAGACCTTGTGAGCTTCAAGGGAAGAGAAATTTACTGCTGCTCATGCTAAGCCTGCTTAAAATGTGCAACTGTTTTGATAAGCAAATGGTATCACTGTTGTGGTATAGAATTTGAAAGCAGTGTTAGTAGCACAGTAGGTAGCATACTTGCATCTTGATGTAGAGGCTATAGGTTCTACTTCCACAGCATATAGTTTTGTATTTTAAGGGAATGGGGTGCTGCAGTCCTGAGAATGTCCTCCTTTGGATGAAATGCCTAGTAACTATGAACCAGTTTTTCAACTTGCCACCCATTCCCTATTGCAGTATACCAACTTACCATTTTTTTTAATGTAGCATGGGCAATTTATACTTTAAGATCAGTAGGCACTGAATTTGTAGATGAAACACTGAAATATAAAGTTTTCTAGCAACAACCTTTGCATTAGTTTCAGATCTCTTTAATGTGGAATTTATTCAGATGACTTTTACTTCTGCAGAGATTCTGCATATTGAGTGATATTGGTGGATTGTATGACAGAAGTTTAAGTGGCCCTTTATGGTTGAAATGTTCTGAATTGGGCAGGTTGTCATTATTGGTTCATATGATTTGTTTCATTGCTTAAAAGAAAAATGTTCAGAACTATAAATTTAAAACACATGGGCAGGGCTTGGGTTTGCACCCCCCTGCAAAAAATCCTGCGGGCTCCCTTCGTGGCAGACCTTCTGAAGACTCAAGTCCTTTCTCTAATTTGAGTCACATTAATTGTTACTGTGCAGCAGGTATAGGTTCATAGGTAGGTACTAGGCAATCTGCCTAGGGCCTATACAAGCCCAGCCAAAAAGGTACCCTGGCTTTTGCCACCCAAGAAAATTATTTTCCTGTGCCACTGTCGAGCAGAGCCACAGAAGTGATCCCCGGGGTGAATTTCCTATTTCCCATCCAGTCATCAAGATTTTTCTTGAAGAGTGCTAATGAGGAGCTTTGTTTGATATAGATAGGTAGTTTATTCCAGAGTATGGGAAGTCTCTGGGACAGGAATCTATTCCTCCGGCATGTTCTGTTTATTGTGGTGACAAGGTTTAGGTCCCTAGAGCGTGTAGCTTGGAGGGATTGGGATTTCTTTAAGTGGAGCATGTCCAACAGCTCTGGGTTTGACATAGCTTTGTATGTTAGGCAGAGATCACTTCTGAGTAGGCGATATGCGACGGAGTAAAGCTGGAGTTTTTTGAGACGGTCTGCGTAGGGCATCTGTTTGAGGCTGGTAATACTCTTTCTGCGGCCTTACCAGTTGTTGTAGATGTCTTGTGAGGTACATACCAGAAGGGGCATTGTACTCCAAATAGGGTCTAATGAGTGATGAGTAGGGGGGAACAATAACCTCTTTTTTTCTGGATGAGAAACCTTTTGTGATGAGGTGTGCCACGTAGAAGGATTTCCTGACTACTGTGGCGATGTGAATATCAAAGGAGAGACTACTGTCCACCTGTGTCCCAAGGTCTCATATCACACTTTCGGTGTTAAGTGTACTACCGCCTATGTTGTAGTTCATGGGTACAGAGTTTTTACCAAAGGGGATGACAGTGCACTTTTTGGCATTGAGCTTGAGGCCATGGCTTTGACACCAGGGATCTATCTCAGTGAGGCCCTTATGTACGATGTCCACATCATTAGGAGTTTTGATTATGGCTCCTAGTTTGTAGTCATCTGCGAACTTCATTAGCCAAAGACCTTCTGTGTTAGCCTGTACTTCAGAGAAGTAGATAGCAAGCATGAGAGGGCCCAGGACTGAACCCTGTGGTACTCCACTTGTCACTGGTCTGAAGTCGGATTTGGAGTATGCTACTTTCACAGTGTGGGTTCTGTCACTGAGCCAGTTGGCAACCCATCTTGTGACCTAGGGATTTATACCTAGTTTAGTGAGTTCATCTATAATTCCAGAGTGGGGGATGGTGTCAAAAGCCTTGGCAAGATCTAGATAGGCTGTGTGAACCACCTTACCCTCGTCTATGGCTTGGGTGGCTGCTTCAAAGACATCTATCAGGTTTAGGAGACATGATCTGCCTTTTACAAACCCAAACTGGGTGGGGTCCAGAGTTTGGAGATTACCAATATCTTTGTTTATAAGTTCCATGATGATATGTTCCATGGCCTTGCAGACCAGGCTCGTCAGGCTAATGGGGCGGTAGTTCCCGGGGTCCATGTTGGCTCCCCCCTTATGGAGTAGGATAACCGTCGCTGTGCTCCATTCAGCGGGCAAAAAGCCTGAGGTGAGGCTATGATTGAACATGGTACTTAGGTGGGGTGCCAATTCGTTCTGTAGTTCATGTAGAATGCAGCCTGGGATGTTGTCTGGTCCCATGGATGCTGTGTTCTTGGTTTTAGAGAGTTTGGTTTTTACCTGTGCAGCCATGATTACAGGAACTTTGCATTCTTCCGGTATAGAGATGGGCCCTGGGGGTAAAGTTAGCAATGAACCTATCTGCCAGGATGTTGGCAATATCAGTTGGGTCTGTATATTTAGTGCCATTGTGCTGTAACTCAGAGCAGATCTGAGTGTTGCCATTGAGATTTTTGACATAGCTATAGAATGCTTTGTGGTTGTCTTTAGAATCAGTGGCAATTTTGTTTTCGTAACTAGCTTTGGAGGATTTTATCAGGGATTGCAGCTTCTTACTGAGGCTGATCAGGGAGCTCCTCCACTCATGGGATTTTACTGTCTTTTGCAACAGTTTCTTTCTTCTGTTGTACAGTTTGTTTATGGCAAGGGACCACCAGATTGGCTTCCTTTTTTTGGAGGCTAGCATCTTGGTTCTGTTTGGGATAGCACGATCCATGCACTCGTGTAAATATTTATAAAGTGCAATTGTGTAGGATTCAGTAGCCATAACTGTATTGTCCATCTGCATGGGTGTCATGAAGTTCACCACTTCTGTCTTAAGAAGCATGAAGTTGGCTTTGGAGAACTTTTTTACTGTGGTTTTCTTAATGGGGGGTGGGGGCAGGATGTGGATATCTAGGGTGATTAGCTTATGGTCGGATCGGACCAATGAGGCGTTGACTTCAGGTGTGGAACACCGGTCACTCATGTTGGTAATGACTAGATCTAGGATATTGTTGCCCCTGGTGGGGGTGTGGATAAGTTGATCCAGGGCATTGGAGTTTATGAATTCCAGAAAGTGTTGAGTGAAGGAGTTGGTACATGAGTAGTTTTCCCAGTTAATGGTGGGGTAGTTGAAATCGCCCATTATTAGGGTGTTTGGTTAAACCCTAATATTTTCCAGTACATCAAGAAAAGAGGAGTGGGAATCCTGGGGCATGGTGGGAGATCTGTAGCAAGCTACAATTTGGATTGCAGTTTTGCCCAGAGTTAGTGGCTGATAAATGCCTGTTGCTCAAATACCAGGTTTCCTACAAAGAGCTTTTTTCTTTCTTGTGATGAGCTCTAAGCTGCAGCATGTAAAGGGTAAATGTCAGAACTTTGTTTACATCAGCCTACCCCCTGCAGTGCTATTTACTTTTTCTAAACAAGACAATTCCAGTCACATTTAGAGTGTAACACCACTGCCTTGTTCTGCATACATCTGATGAGTTGGATGTTTTGAAGTTATAGCGCCATCACTTTTTCTCCACTGGTAACCATTTAAGATTGCAGCCAAGTCTGTAATATATGCCTTTTGAAGAGTATAGATTAGGGAAAGCAGACAGAGCAGCATAAATCACTCAGTCTTAGAGTAACAACAGTGGCATATGGGGATAACTTATCAATACACCAAAAATCCCAGTCCTCACGCTCAGTGGGCTACACAGATCATCTAGTAAAGTTGAGGATTACAGCACACAAGTCAACTGTAATAGTTCCTTCAGACACCAGACTTGCTTGCTTCTTGCCTCCATAATAAATTCCTTGGGTTGCTTTATAATGCCACAAGCCAGGTCCTGTTATATTTCATGGGCTGGTTTTATCAGAGCCACTGGAGTTGTGTGCTTCTCTGTTCGTACATGCTCATTTGTGCAAGTACTAACTACTGACATGATGAGTTGTGTTTGTATAGTGTATTTATAGCCTCTCTGCTCCCACCAACTGGCACTTGAAATAATTACTTTATACTGTCCTCCTTATTGCTGCATCTTTATTAGATAATTAATCAGAAGTTACCAATTTAGATACAGTAAACTCTCACCGGAACTGAAGCAACTGGCACTCTCAAGTAACCGGCAAAAAAAAAAATTGAAAAAATACAGTACAATTTTCATTTGCTAACTTTCTGTTTCCCCCCGCAGAAGCATACCTTACGTTTTTAGAGTTTTAGAGTTTTAAAAAGGAAGATAGGAATAATTTCCGTCTCTCCCCAACCTGAGTACAGGTCAAACTTAACAAAGAGTACATGGTACAGTATTAGTCAGGCCTAATTTTAATAGTAAGTCTCAAGCAACCAGAAACTACAGTTATCCGGCATCTACCAATCCCCATGGGTGCCAGTTAACAGAGAGTTTACTGTTGTTGTTGTGTCTTTCGGCTTTTTCCAGTTAGGGGTCACCACAGCGGAACTCCGGTCCGCTAATGATTGGCAGTAGATTTTTACGTGCCGAGTTGCCAGCCCTGACGCACAACCTTCAACGAACGTACGCCCATTTATGCATGTCTCCACACAGAAGACGCTTTAGCTGAGAATCGAACAGGACAACGTCTTACTGTGAGGCGACAATGCTACCGCAGCACCACCACTGTACAGAGCAATAAAAGTGGTCAAACAGGTGAAGCAGGAGTTTGAAAGATGGGAATAACATTACTGCCCATCCTTATTATTTTGGGGTCACTACCCCTACAACCACTGTGCAGGGGGTTTTGGGCATTTTTAGTTCCACCTTAGCACATTATCTGCTGAATATAAAAAGATAGCTGAAGCTATTGTTAAGACCTAAGATAAGGAAATGTCTGCAGCTCTCTCTCCTGTCTCCTTTGCCTTGGACCACTGGGAGAGTTTACATGATGGTCAGATACTATGTCTCCTTGGTCCAAGGAATACTCATGTACCCGTCCTCAATGTTCATTCCATTGATGCTGGCCCTTAAGTTGTTGACCCCTAGGTATCCATTACAGGACAAGAACCCAGCTCCTCAGTTTCACCAATTCTGTATTGGGACTCAATGCCAGTACTACTTCCAGTGAAGTAGTTTGTGTCAGTTGTGCTTTGATTTGTTTATCCAATGCAGTACATTCTGCTAACACTAAGCTGACAGTGCTGACTTACAGCACACCTGTGATTCTGATGCCCTTTGTGTAAAACAGTCCCACTACTGGGTCAGGTAACTTGCCTCTCAGAATCTGATACCCTTGCACTAAAATACTTACAACCCACAACATTAGCACAAGTACAGCTTACATCAGCACCAACATTACAGCTGGAATACAAGTTCTTCAGGCCCAAAGCTGAAGAAATCCCAGAAGAAGAAGCGGTCTCTCTCTAGTCTCACCTGCTCTGTAGCACCTGGACATTCCCCATAAACAATGTCCTCCTGTTCTGATCAAGAACCTTGTCCAAAAAGACCACACAAAGCCACTGAGAAAAAAGGAAACCTCTAGAATCTCTTCTGGAATCCACAAAAACTGATTTGGGTAAAGAAGGGGCAAATTCACTGGTATCTGTCTATTTAGTTTTGGAAATGTCTGCATGTGATGCAGAACAAGAGGTGGTGACCTATGGAGCCATCCTGCTACCCCCACCCCTAAGGGGTATGCATTAGGGCTGTAGATTCATCCCACAGTCTTCCTAGGTACCACACTTCCCTTCCTACTTTGTGAACTAATGGTATGGACTGCTGTGTAAAAACTTTACCAGGTAAGGACATGTATGAGTAGGCCAGCTTCTTCCCCTTTTGGCAGTATGAAACATTTCTAGCATTCAGATGGCATAACTGCAGTGGCAAAAGGAATGCAACCCTCCCTCTTCAAGGAGGAAGAAAGACTTATATGCCATTATCCAGAGTTGCACGCCCACCCCCCCCCCCAGTGCTTACATGCACGCATGCACACACACACAAATACCATTCTCCTGAACCTATATTGATAAAGCTTTGAGCCGTGTCTGACTGCAGCAACAACAGGCCAGATGAGCTATGAAGAAAGCTGGCTTATTTGTCTTTTAGAGTTGATCTTGTGTGAAAAATTATAAGCCAAATATTGTCTTTAAAAAATTGTTTTAAGATAACCAACAAACTTTTTTGTTAAATTTCTTTTTATTACATGTTTCAGAATCTAACAAAAACATAAATGAAAGCAATTGACTGATTCACCAGGTAACCCAAATATACAAAGACAACTTGTGCTGTTTTTAAAGGAATATGCACAGTATAAACAAGGACTAGATTGCACCAACAGGGCACTAGTTAATGTGTAACAGATATAGCAAAATATTATATTATTCCTCCCCCTGCTGGCTGGTAACGTTCTTCAAAATATTGTTCTCTGCATTCATTTTGGATTTTTTTTTTGTTATTCCTTACTGTGCACATTTTATGTTACATTATTTAGTAATGTGTAGTTACCCGATACTAGAAAAAATAATTCCAGTGAGCAAGTTCTTGCACTGATGTGTTTGGCAAAAAGTATGTAACAAAATAATAATAATTTGTACGGTAAGAGAATAGTTGTAATACTCTTGACATATTTCATACACCCAGATATCAGACCAGGGATTTGTTGAGATTGGCTAAAAAGTATAGTACTTGTTAGTGAGTAGTTGCATGATAATTTTTCTGGGAAAAGAAAATGTAAAAGCAAAGATGACCAGCTTTAGAAACATTACACTAGACAGGGAAGTTCTGCCTCGGAGTTGTAACATTTTAGCTACTTATTTTTATTGTCCAGGTTAGCTGTACTAAACCTGTAGCTTATTTATTGGTGAGTTCTAAGGTGAGACTGCTGCTGATGCAGGAAGTTCTGGAGAGGACCTCAAAGGAAATGTACCCCTGCCATCTTAGGCAGATTTGTATACAGGCTGCATATTAAGTTATTACCTATTGATAAAGGCATTGAGTCTGTCATGCGAAACAATAAGCAGGCTAGTATTTTGTTACAAGTAAAAGCGATGTCATTTAAGTTACTTCTGTGCGGGTGGCTTTCTTTGCCTTATTGATGACAGCCTTAGGTGCAGCAGTCTCTATCTACATCAGTCAGGGCACTTAAGCAGTTCTTTTATCATCTGCAGCCTTCTTTGGAAGTGACATATAGTATTGGTAATGTCTTCCTCATATGCCGAGGATTCAGTGCTGACTTTTAGTTACTGTTTGTACGGATTTTATGTAGATATTCCATTTCCTTCTCACCTCCCCAAACAGTGCTGGATGAAGGGCTACCATTATTCCTTGTGGCTGAAGGTAGCACTCATTGGACCAGTACACTTTCTCTAGTAAGTAAATATATTAAATTAAATCAGGATGCAAAATCATACTTTGGTAGTGTTTAATAGTTTGAGTTAACCAGCTGTCTGTATCACTTCCCTAGTTATTCTGAATGTGACCTAGTTTCTAAAGTGTACAGCTGTTGCCCTATGATTGGTATAGTAGTAGTATGTTTTTCACCATGCAAGTACCCACTGCTGGAAGTGTAACTGACAACTTTGTATTATATTCTAATGCTAACTTTAGTGACTGAATTAAGCCTTTTCGGCAGAACTGATTAGGGCAGCATGGCTATTTTAGGAGCACACTGCACACACATCATGTAGTGGAAACTGCACTGTAGTAAAATTTGTTGGTATTCCTGCTTCCTGCCATGGTAAATGTGCAATAAAGATTATGCAACATGTATAGAATTCAAAGGTAACAATGTAGAGATAAGATCCTGTGTATAGTTAAAAAAAATCATTGTGACTGGTTGGCAGGAAATAGGTTCTGTTCATGCTCGGGGTCTGTAGTTCAACTTTTGGAACCTGCTTTATTACAGTGCATGGGTCTGCAAGCAGCTGACATGGCTGTTAGCTAAGGTTTGGAGAAAAACTAAAGTGTTACCAGTAATTATGCACTCTCTCGGACAAAATTGTATCATATTGTGCACGCAAGCAAGGGTGAGTAAAATAGATGCCTCTGTAGGTACGCCCACGTAGTAATCAAGTAATGTAGAGAGCTGTATGCACCAAAAATTGAGCATTCCAGCAGTATGTCTGGACCTGTCCTAACTTTGAGGGTACATCAGTGGCTATCGAAATGGAATGAGAAAGACTGTTTGATTTAGACCTTAGAAAGGAAGGCAGAAGGAGTTTCCAGTAGTTTCCAGTACTTCAACGCACAACAAGTATGAGGCTCCAGACATAGTAGCTTGAATGAGTATTTCTTGTGTGCTGTGTGGAAGGGATAGAGAGATCATAGGTATGGTATGTGCAAGGGATAGAGAGATCATAGGTACGGTGCAGAGAAACAGGCTAAAAGCCAGTAAAACGTCTTCGGCAGTATGCTAGATAAAATCAGTCATCTCTTTTCCAAATCTCTGTGGACGATGACTGAGCAGATAGCCCACTCACGTTTGAAGCCAGGAAGATCAGAAATTTCTGTGGGTTTTATTCCTATAGGAGGTGCCACAGTATTAGTGCAACACGAGGTTGACTGGTGGGGATCCTATGTTCCTAAGGTGCTATCCTTTGGATGGATTGTTAAACTAAGATCCCAGTTTACCTAAGTTGTCGATAACCGAGTTGGATGTTATTAATCCCATGAGACTTGAAAAGAGTAGGAGAATTTCTCCAGTGTCCTGTGCAAGTTACTCCTACACAATTTAAATACCACCTAGAGTCGTCCTTATAAATATTCTGTAAGACCAGTGATTTACGTTATTAACTGACAGAGCTGTAAATGGCAAGCTTACTTTTAAAATTAGATGTTGTCAAATAATCTTTTGGACTATTTAATGCCAGTGCATACCTCAAAGAATAATTTGGGTAGATGGAACTGTGTGAGCTCAAATCAAAGACTGTTCCAAACAAACTGGGTTCATGGTTTCTGAATATGCCACACAGAGTCCTGTCCCCATGTAGTCAGTATGGCATTGAATGCTGATGTAAGAATGCAAGTATTTCAGTTTATTTTACATGAATATTGCCCTTATTTTCTTAAGAGAAGCAGTTACAGTGTGTTTACTCCCTTTATTAAACAAAAAATAAGCCATACTATGATTTAAATCAAACCACAGTGAGGTTCTGGGTTAGATGAATGCTGTATCAGAAGTTGAAGGAGTTGAAAGTGAACAGAATTTTTCCTGTACTGACTGAGGCTGTGTAAGAACAAGTGGTATTAGGGTGAATGGTATTTGTTTTACAAAAGCCTCCAACCACTTGTTCAATAGTGATGCTGATTGTTGAGTATCAACCTTTTTAATGAGACAGAATTCAGATTTGACCTGGAAAATATACAGACTAATTTGACAAACTTTGACTGGGAGGAAATTTATGGACACCATTGTGAGGAGAATAGGAAAATGCTTCTCTGTAATCCCACTGAGTGAACTATAAGTACTAATTTCTGTGAGTCAAATGTGTGAGATTTCTTTTACTGAGTAACTACCATCTTGAAGTAGGTGTTGTCTGTTCAGGCCTCTAGAAGACCTTTCAACATTGTGCTGGTAGACAAGTTTCATGGGGTGAGGGTTGGGAGAAAGCAAGCTAGTCTTGCTGAATGAAACTGCTTCTGGCACCTGGGCACTGATTAGGAAGTGAGGCAAATTGGGTTGTTTCAATATGTCTGTTGTAGCAAAGTTCCACAGAGTTTTGTACTTGGCCCAATGTCTTTCTCATGTTATAGACATGACCCGGGACCATGAGCATTAGAATAAATTCAGGATTTTGCAGCTTTTATGGGTAGACTAGAACAAGCTCTGTAGGGTCTTGTTGATAACCGTGATTGCAAATTAATCAGTATAAACTATGTGGAACAGTGGTAGTTTTACAGCACTTTATTTGGGGCCTAGTAGTTATAGGACCAAGTTAAATTTCTGGACTTTCAGATAAGGTTTCTTGGTTTTGATGAAAGCACACCTTTAAGCAGTCTGCAAAGCAGACATTGCAACTAGCAACAAGATTATGTGTGTTCTATGGGGTCCGTGGAAACAGAATATAAAGATGGTAGTTGTAGGCCATTATAGTAAAAAAAACAAAGGAGAATGTATGTTTTTGCTAAAGGATATACTGAGACTTTTACCTGGAATGTTGCGTACAGTTTTGGGGACCAGACCTTAAGCAATACATGCCTGTTACAGATGCTGCTGTGGAGAGCCACAAAAACGTGGGAGTAGCAACAGCATTAAGAAGAAAGAAATGCAATAAAAAGAATGAATGACTCTTGTGAGTAATTATACCATTCAGAAATGTTCATACCAGCATATGCATTTGTACAGATTTAAACAGCACTACTTCTTTAAGAAGAGGCCAGGGAAAGTCAGTTCTGTTAATAGTGTGCCGGAAGGCATGAGAGTTGGGAGTAGCAGAGTGGTTTCATTTGCAACAGCCATTGTATAAACCCTTACTAAGGATAAATGCAAACTCGGGGGAAGTGCCCTTTAAAATAATTTTATTTCACAGCTTGGAATTAGCACACAGCTCTTGGATGTTGAACTGAAAGCATTTGGAGACTGAGAAGGAAAGCAGAGAGAAAGAGAGAGAGAAATTAGGTGTAAAGTGCAGAGTTGTTAATGATCTAAGCCAAGAGCTAATGTAGCTTTGAAAGTAGACGCCTGAGATGCCACCCACACATGCTTCAAAGATTGAGCCCTTGGCTCTACATTCTGAGCTGTTTGTTTGCATCTGCTTGTCATACCTGGAAACTGGGGAGAGCCAGAGGGAAAAGGCTGCATTCTTCATGGCGTAGCCGGCCAGCATTCCAGCCTTTCTTTGACAGAGCTGCTGCTGGTGGCTGAGCTCTGGAGGGGGAGGGGTGAGACCTACGCAAGGCCATGGTAACAGTGTATGGGAACCACCAAACGGAGACAGACTGTACAGGGTGGATTTATTTCAACTGGTGTGAGAAATGCTGATGTGGTTGGCAGAAGGTATGAAGTATTTACATTTATTTTTTGTTAAGCACGTCATCATTGTGGATCCCTAGCTAATGGTAATATTTCTCCAGCTTTGAAAATGAATATAGCTTCTCCTGCAGTGAAGTAAGACAGCGTAAAAACATTGTAAACTTAATGTCTGCTAATGATTAAAACCTTCAGAGCTGACTGGTTTGACCAGTACTGGAACTTGTCAGACTATGTGCATGCATGCCTTCCTTTTACTTTCTTTGATATTTAGGCTGAAAGTAACCTGGGATCTATTGTTTATGCATGTAAATAGATATGCATATTTTCATTCTGGGATTGCTGCTTTTCATGTTGTCCTATGCTCTGCAGTGACATATGACATGCATCTCTCAGATCTCCTGGGTTACTAATGTGTGTTGGGGGGGGGGCATCTACAGTTCCCCTGCTAAAGGACATCTGTCCAGCATCTGCATTCAAACTGTTTCTTTCTGATAACCTTGCTATTTCACATAATCGTTGATAGAACATTTGAAAGAGTGACATGTTGATTGTTCACAATATTGTAAGAAGCTTGGTTCCTGCAATGTTATATATACTTTCAAGGAGTGCTGTGCAAGAAGGAACCTGTAACAGTAATACTATGCAGTATACATTTATGAAGAAAGCTACATTAGACAGCCGCAATAACTACCAGGAAGTAATGTGGTATATACACACACAAAGGGCTGCCTAATGATTCGTTAGGGAAGTATTCTGTGCCCCTGCTTTGATGAAGTAAGGCTGGTAGTGAGGTAGCCCTAGGGGCTAAGCTGGTATTGTTTTCAGGTAGTTTTCTCAGCCAGGATGGGTGGAATAATTTGTTCCTTCTCTCCTGCACTGATCCCAGCAGTTGACTAGGACTGTGCTACAGTAAGCTAAGTTAAATGGTGAGGAGAAAGAGGAGGTGGGTGGAATTGGGGTATATGTGTTCTTAAAGTAATCCATAAGGTGACTTCCTTTCATTTCATTTTTTTTGTTTTGTTTTATGTGGAATTGCTCATTTCTATTTTTTTAACTGTGGGGCTGAAATAGAACTGTAATAGAAGGTACCTGAAAAAGAGCAGGCTATTTTAGTCTAGAAAAGTTCAAGATAACTTGGGGGCTAGTGGTAGTGGTCTACAGATTAAACTAAAGGATGTGAGCAAGCTTAATGTGTATGGCACAACAATGCTTCATTCCCACAACTTCCCTTGATATATCAAACCAAGGCCACTATTCCCAGGTTACATGTAAAGCAGGCATTGCTACTAGATTACAAGATTAATGAGGGAAAGAAAGAAAAATAGCCATTCATTTCAGCATACTTTTCAGAAGCATAGTATTCATCTTTCTCAATATGGTGACATATTCCCCAGAATTTATACTGTACTTGAATAGTCTAGGTAGGAAACATCAGTCCACTTCTTTACTGATTTTATAAGCGTTTTCCTTCTGATAACAGTCACAATTTAGCAACAGGCTGATCTGCGGCAAGTGCTTATTTTAACAAGAACCCAGCAAAACCAGTAATACATGATATAAGTGGTCTTAAAACATTGTCAAACTGTGTTTAATGTGGGATTAAATACAGAATGGTTATTGAGTGTATTCTTGTACTGTTGATAGCACTACTAAACCAAGACTTTCTTTATTTCATTTGTGTGTGGGGGAGATTGGGAGATGCATCATATTCTTTTAAAGGGGGAGGCCCCACAATTTTTTCATGTCTGGGGGAGGCTGTGCCAAAGTCCAAGAACCTTTAGACTGAATGCCCTGAAACTAGAAGGGGATAATTAAATATTTTCACAAACTAATTCCGAGAACTTAACTAGGACTTTATTACATTGCTGAGTTACAAGATGCCACCCACACATGCTTCAAGGATCAGGCCCTTGGCTCTACATTCTGAGCTGTTTGTTTGCATCTGCTTGCCATTCTTGAAAACTGGGGAGAGACAGAGGGAAAAGACTGCATTCTTTATTGCAGATAAAGAATGCTGAAGAGGGTTATTGGGAAGCTGCCAGCAGATAAATTACATTGATGGGCTGTGATTTCTGTGATGCCTTGCATCCCTACTCTGTTCTGCCCTAAAGAGCAGCTGTTTAGGTTTCTGCAACAAGATGGTGTGACAGATGCATAAAACCTTTGCTCCACTTAATGTATACCAATACCAGCGATGGTGCTGTTTGTTCTGCCAGTCCTTTGTGCAGACGGAATTTCTTGCAAACTAGGTGCCAAGTACATGGATTGAAACTGGCAACTTCTCACTAGTTATACTTGGATGAATGATATAAGGGGTAACCCTATTTTGCTGCTTTTACATTAAATAAGAGTAATACTCCTGCGGTTGGGTGGGCATTCGAAAGACATGCATAAATGGGCGTGCCTTCATTGAAGGTTGAACGTCGAGCTGGCACCTCGGCGTTTGTGAAAGTCTACTGCCAGTCATTAGCGGACCGGAGTTCTGCTGTGGCGACCCCTAACTGGGAAAAGCCGAAAGACACAACAACAACAACATAATATCATTAGATGTGTATGTCTTTCTTTCCTCTTTGGTGGTTCAGTAAGACTGCAATCAGTAAACTAACTTTCAGGCACTTAGGAGCTTTGGTATGGTTAAGTGACTTGCTCAACATCACTGGCTTTAAAGATGTTAGCTGTGAGAATCCAACTCACGTATACAGGATGGAAATAATTGGCAGCTCATTACGTTTACCACTAGGCCTTGCTTGCTACCAGACGTTGTGATTTCTGCTAGGTTTTCTTGGATAATACTTACTAAGCTTTAATTTGTGTAACCTTCTGCTAGGCTTTCTAGTTAGTATCTTGCTTTGGAAGATACCAAAATTAAAGTAAACATTCTGTGTGAATAAATGAAACTGTCTGATAATCTGTTATATAGGTATATGTGTATGTGTGTTTGTGTGTGTATGTATTGTATGGCTATGGTTGTTTTTATTGAAGCAAAAATGACTGAATAAATTTGATTGAAAACACATTTCACAGAATCACATCTGACAGAAATAATTTTATTGCACCAATTATACCTTAAAAACCTTTTTTTGTAGGTGAAGCCGTACCTCCCATGTGGGGTACTCTGCCCCCACATACCCCTTACTTAAATGCACCAACTCCACAGTTGCACAGCACAAAGAGAAAAATGCACACAGTGAATCACTACTGATGCACAAACGCATTTCAAAGAAGACTTCATTTGACCAAACATACATTATAAATGTTTTTTACCCTCCCCCACACACCTTATTTAAATAATACTAATTCCACGCATACCTCTCAACCTCTTAGAACAAGAAATCTGGACAAAGCCCAACAAAATGGGGGACAAAGGCCCAAAAATAGGGACATATTTGAAATATTGTTCTTATAAACTTAGAAAGTTGCAAGGGTAACAGGGTTTGTTTTAACATAAATTTTCTGAAGAATTTGAAGTCTGAAACTCAAATGTATGGGATTATTTAATGACTTCAGTCTGCATATCATCCCAGTAATTTGCCAGAAAACCACAAATTTGAGGAACAGACCAACAATATGAGCCAAAAATCTGGCCAGTTGAGAGGTATGACTCCACAGTTGAGTTAATCATTGCTTCTTTACAGTTTTCAGTCGAAAATTCAGATATAAAAGTTTCCAGCCAAATGTGATTTCAGTCAGATTTGTTCAGTCAAATGCAATTCAGTAAAATGATTCAGTTAAAACTAATTCTACTGTGTGTGTGTGTGTGTGTGTGTGTGTCTATATATATATATATATATATATATATATATATATATATATATAATGTGTGTCTATATATATATATATATATATATATATATATATATATATATACACACACACACGCACACACGCGCACACGTGTGTATATATATATATATATATATATATATATATATATATATACACACACACACACACACACACACACACACACACACACACACACACACACACACAAATATGTATTTAAATTTAACCGTAGGTGACTTCCATTGTTGAAGTCATTAAAGAGAAAATATATGTTTGTTCAGCTAGATTGTGTTAAATAATGTAGAGTGGGTTTTTAGAAACAAGCCAGGATCAGTACTTTTAAATCTAGTACTATGAAGCAAGTGTTTACAATGTGAGTATTTAAAACGCAGTACGTAGAGTAACATAGTAGGCATTCTGGCCTTTCAGAATAGTCAGAGGGGTGCTACTCATTAACAGGACTGAGCAGCTGAACAAAGGACAGTAACAAAGGGGAGGAGGAAAACATGCCACTGTATATCTGGCATCTCCTTGAAAAGTCACAACATGTTTCAGTGCATTTTGTTAAGTCTAGTTTCAGACTTCAGTTGCTGTACCGAGAGGCTGCCTATTCTGTAGTGTTTCATGTCACCAGCCATTGGAGTGAGACACCTCTGTTGTTTTGTTTTAAATGGGACTTCTGTAGTATTTTGCCTGTGAATGCAACTAATTACTGACCCTTGTATAGTATATCTTAAAAATAAATCCCAATAAATATTTATACTACAGACTGGATTTCTTGAGTCATTCAGTGAGCCCAACTTTCTTGACGGAAATTTAGTGTGTTAAGTAGAGCAGCTATTACTCTACAAAACAAATTTATGCCATACAAAGCTAGTTATGAAAACAAAATCGCCACTGATTCTAAAGACAAACACAAAGCATTCTATAGCTATGTCAAGAATCTCAATGACAACACTCTGATATGCTCTGAGTTACAGCACAATAGCACTAAATATATAGAACCAACTGATATTGCCAACATCCTGGCAGATAAGTTCAGTGCTAACTTCACCCCACCCCCTAAAGGGCCCATCTCTATACCAGAAGAATGAAAAAAACTGTAATTATGGTTTCACAGGTAAAAACCACACTCTCCAAAGCCAAGAACACAGCATCCATGGGACCTGACAACATCCCAGGCTGCGTTCTACATGAACTACAGAATGAACTGGCACCCCACCTAAGCACTATGTCCAATCATAGCCTCACCTCAGGCTTTTTGCCCACTGAATGGCGCACAGCGATGGTTATCCCACTCCACAAAGGGGAGCCACCATGGATCCCAGGAACTACCACCCCATTAGCCTAACGAGCCTGGTCTGCAAGACCATGGAACATATCATCATGGAACGTATAAACTAAGACAATGGTAGTCTCCAAACTCTGGACCCCACCCAGTTTGGGTTTGTAAAATGCAAATCATGTCTCCTAAACCTGATTGACTTCTTTAAAGCAGTCACCAAAGCCGTAGACAAGGGTAAGGTGGTCCACACAGCCTATCTAGATCTCGCCAAAGCTTTTGACACCATCCCTCACTCTGGAATTATAGATAAACTCACTAAACTAGGTATAAATCCCTATGTCACAAGATGGGTTGCCAACTGGCTCACTGACAGATCCCACACTGGGAAAGTAGCAGACGCCAAATCAGACTTCAGACCAGTGACAAGTGGAGTAAAACAGGGTTCAGTCCTGGGTCCTCTCCTGTTTGGTATCTACTTTTCTGAAGTACAGGCTAACACAGAAGGTCTTTGGCTAACAAAATTCACAGATGACTGCAAACTAGGAGCCATAATTGAAACTCCTAATGATGTGGACATCCTACAAAAGGGTTTCACTGAGACAGATGTCTGGTGTCAAAGCCACGGCCTCACGCTCAATGCCAAAAAGTGCATTGTCATCCCATTTGGTAAAAACTCTGTACCCATGAGCTACCACATAGGTGGTGGCCTATTTAACACCGAAAGTGTGATAAGAGACCTTGGGACACAGGTGGACAGTAGTCTCTCCTTTGATAATCACATCGCCACAGTAGTCAGCAAATCCTTCTACGTGGCACACCTCATCACAAAAGGTTTCTCATCCAGGAAAAAAGAGGTCATTGTTCCCCTCTACTCGTCACTCATTAGACCCATTATAGAGTACAACGCCCCTTTTGGTATGCACCTCACAAGACATCTACAACAACTGGAAAGGTCACAGAAATACCTCACAAAAGAGGATCACTGGCCTCAAACAGATGCCCTAAGTAGGCCGTCTCAAAAAACACCAGCTTTACTCCATCACATATCACCTACTCGGAGGCGATCTCTGCCTAACATACAAAGCTATGTCAAACCCAGAGCTGTTGGACATGCTCCACTTAAAGAAATCCCAATCCCTCCGAGCAACACGCTGTAGGGACCTAAACCTTGTCACAACAATAAACAAAACATGCTGGAGGGATAGATTCCTGTCCCAGAGACTTCCCATACTCTGAAACAAACTACCTATCTATATCAAACAAAGCTCCTCATTAGCACTCTTCAAAAAAAATCTTGATGATTGGATGGGAAATAGGAAATTCACCCCAGGGATCACCTCTGTGGCTCTGCTCGACAAGGGCACAGGAAAATAATTTTCTTGGGTTGCGAAAGCCAGGGTACCTTTTTGTCTAGGCTTGTATAGGCCCTAGGGCTGATAGCCTAGTACCTACCTATGAACCTATGAACACAAACAGCTGTGCCAGCACGGGTATAATAAAGGAAGGCCACTCCATACACCAGACATTTTTTTAATTAGAGTAAACTTTCATTAAGCCTGCTGTATGTTGGCACACTGAAACTGTTCTTACTGTTTGAATGCCTTACCTTTTTAAAATGATCAAATAAAGCAAACAGAGGATGAAGATCAGTTGTGGTACAAACCAAGATAAACTGTGGTACCAACCAAGATAAGTTGTGGTACAAACCCATATATATATATATATATATATATATATATATATATATGTATATATATATATATATATATATATATATATATATATATATATATATATATATATATATATATGTATATATATATATATATATATATATATATAGAGAGAGAGAGCTAGATATAGATATATGTGTGTGTCTCAAGACTAGTGAACTAAATTGGACACGTGTAAGCTTTTGTCCACTGCCGTAGAGGGATAGTCTCCTTTTTATAAAACAGAATCCACAGTTCAGTTAGCAGCTCAGATATTCTACTGAAGCTGCAACAGAAATGACAGCCCAGGGGAGTGATTAGAGCCATACTAAACATAATGAAATTGTTGGGATGCTAGTGATGGCACAAACTATCACTAAGCCTGCCTGAATAACATCCTCCACTGACCAGCTCTTCCCCTTATTGGGGAATACAGGGGAGTAGGGGGACAAATGCATCTGGCCAATAATGGGAGGTTAATGGGAGCGTAGTGACAAAAAGCGTATACAAAAAATGGAGAAGTGGCAGTTGTACTTGGTGATCCCCTTCATGCTTAAATTTTGTTTCCAGGCTGATAATACATTTTCTGAGCACGTGTCTATTTACTGAGTACACAGCACAGGCTGCTGATGATCCTTTCTACAAAGTGGATGAAAAGATTATAAGACATTTTCTCATTTGACTGTCAGACATCACCACAAAAAGATGTGTGATGTTGGTGCGCAAGAACAGAGTTAACTGATTTCATGGTGTCAGACAAAAAAGACAAATGTTGTAAATAACTAAGAGGTGGCACTTTATGTACCTCTGTGATCAGCATGAGTTTTTCCGGTTGTTGTATCCATTTTCCTCAGAGGCTCAGGACACGGTAATCTCAGAATTTGTAATATTTAAGTTGGGAGGTTGGGGGTTGTGAATTTTTTTTTAAACTCTTGTTCCACCAAATCTTTACAGAAAAGGTTTAACTTGTACTGTATCCATTTACAGTACTCAACAAAACCTGTCCATAGCCTCACAAAACTGTCCTGGTCAACACAGTAATAAGTACATATTACTAAAACCAGAAAAGCCTTGAGGTACTGAGGATTTGGTTAAATCAGAATTTTATTTTATATATTTCTTTTTATTCATTTTATATTTGTTTACCTGGGAGGTCCGACTGGACAGAGCTGTCTGTTTTCAGAAGAGGCTCAGGGAGAAAAGCTCCAGAACAATTGCTAACATACTATACATAAGATATTTATATGAGTATAGTAGTTTAGACATACAGTTATAAAATTTAGCAGATAACATATGATTGCATAAGATATTTACATAAGCGTAGAATCTAAATTTCCCCATGTTGCACAGAAGAAACAAAGTCTAAAATCAACAAATTACTGTTCTGGTCCTGGAAAACGCATACTTTATCCCTAAAATGAAGAGCAGCAGTGGGTAAGGGAATAATTTCAACACAGCACAAATATAGCTTTTCCCTCATAGCTGCTGAGTCAAAGAAAAAGTTAGTCTTTCTTGGAAATAATACCAGCCGAATATGATGATCCATGATTCCTGCCTCTCATCAAGACCTCCACTACTGTATCCTGGGAAGAAAAACATATATACGGCTTCCTGGTCAACAAAGACAAGATTTTCTCTTTGGATCCCATCTTTTCAGACTTCTCAAAACTATATACATTTCTTTTTCTGACAAGCAGGCTTTCACCCACGGAGTTACCTCTTTTAATTTCAGGGAGTTATCATTAATCTGTAATCTGTGGTACCTTCCCTCCAATGTCCCCTCAGTTTGTACCCTAAAACATAAGTGTAGTGATCATAGCTTTTCAAGGTTGGCATCTAATTTATGGGAGATCCCTCCTCTGTGGGAGATCCCGCATCTACATAAGACTGACAAACATAGATGCTTTCATCATAAAATTCCTGCCATGGAGAAATCTTTTAGGCACCGTCTACAGTATACAAACTCTCTGCAGTCAGTGATCCCTCTGCGTTTTCCATACTGCAAGTAAATAATTTCCCCAGTCCACATGGTACCAGTCCTCTCAACATCCTGTGTTCTTACTCTTCCATGTATTGGAGAGACTAGAGTCTCTTAAATATTCTACCCTCCCAAGGACACACTGCATTCTTTTTTATAACAGTTACTGGACTTAGCTGCATGTTCTACAGGCATTTAACATACCTTGAGAACTGAGCAATGAAACAAACATTTACTGCCATCCTTAACTGCTCATATTTTTTCCATTTTATTTATTTATTATTTTTTTATTGACAGCTGTTGTATGCATATTGCAAATTATTTCTTTATGTATTTGTAAAAACCCTTGCTTGTAAGTCCATTTCCTACTTGCTTTTAAGTTGAATTGAGTATGTAGTCCTAGGCATAGTCAACAAAATGGTCCATTGAGCTCATTGTTCTGCCCTCCCTAAAATGAGTTGCCGATGTTTCTATACACATTGCACCATTCGATGAGTCAAGTGCTGCTCTGTATCTTGCTTGTTCTTCATTACTTGTTTAGGTCGTTTTTTAATAAAAATCTTTGTAAACTTTTTGTTAAACATAGGTAGAAAATTTGGCTTTTCCAGTTGTGACATATTACCATAGTAGCGTGAGCTGTGTTCATAGACTTCAGTTGGACACCTTCACGCATATGCAGTGGTGAACCCATTAAAGTATATGGACACAAGAGACACTTTGCCTGTGCCTACTCACTGAGGTTAAACTGCCTTGTTTTTTGTCAGTGACATCAATGCAAGGAAAACACAAAGTTTACAATTAATTTTAAATATGAAGATGATGACCAAAACATTTCCTGACTGGAGATCTACTCTTCAGGAGTTTATGCACTGCAGTCTGTAGTGCAAAGATAGGTTTCAAAATATCTGCAAATCATTGTAACAAATATATATATATATATATATATATATATATATATATATATATATATATATATATATATATATATATATATATAGTCCAGTTTAACTATGAAAAACATAATTCAAAAGTACAAATATTTATGAGTAAGTTTTGTAAAGAATGCAATGTTATCGGAGTAATGTGTTTTAATAAGAAAATAGAAGTGTATACATGTGAGTTAAGTGAAACAGATTGGCACATACTGAAGAAATTAAGTACATCTAATCTATAAAAAAATGCTTCTCAAGTTAAGGGTGAAAGTATGCTAAACAAAGTTAGAAAATCATGATAAGGTGGAACCAATAAAAAAGTAATATGTGAAAAAGGGGCCTAGGTTATTCATTTGAGACATGAGGAGTGAATACATTAATTCCTCTTTCAGCTTTATTATATGCAACGTCTATGTTAGCTGAGTTCACTATGCAGGATAAATGATCTTGAAAAGGCATAGGACTTTGTAGAAATAACTACAACATCAGTCAGTCTTTCTTGTCACAGCATTCAGCTAAAACTGTGTTTGTGCAGTGAGATAGGTAATTTACTTTGTTTCATGTGTGTTGCTGTGCAGCTGTGCAGGTGTAAAAATGTCACACTTGCATGTTCTGTCATGGATAATATAAGAACGCACAGATGTTCATCAGTTTTAACCTTCTCAATTGTCCTGACATCATGTATTTTCTTTAATCTCCCCACTCCCTTTGTGGTGCTGCTCACTCAGTATTGTAGACTTAATATATATATGGGTTTATGTCAGATGATCGAGTTTTTGGAAACTTGAACTTCATATGGTTGAAACCATATGTTCGACTTTCCAAAAACTCAAAGCATTTCTATGGGGATCACGTCACAGTGTGGATTGAGGAATTTACCCTTTTTCCCACTGTAGTGCAATCTCAAGAGTTGGCATATATAATTTGCAGGGGTTGTGGGGGTTGCAGAAGGGCTTGCACCCCCTTTGCAAAAATGGGTCCGTGTTCAGTCATTGAATTAATATTACATCGAACAGCTGAACATCAAACATTACACATCGAAGTTTACTTTCACCAAACAGGTAAATCTTTGAAAAGAAGTACATTGAATGGCCATAGCTGGCCAACATAAACAAACTGTGACCTACTACTAACTTATTTATTTTATTTTTTTTAACATTTGTTTACCGGGAAAGGAGGCCTGGGGAGAAACGCTTCAGATGCATGTCTTTGTAATATGGGAGGAAACCGGAGTACTTGGAGAAAACCCACACAAATGCAGGGAGGACATGCAGACTCCACACAGAAGGCACTCCAGCCAAGAACTGAACCAGAGAACTTGCTGTGAGGCGACAATGCTACTGCTGCACTACTGCCCCTTCCACATAGCAATAACAGAACCTGCCCTTTCCCCAGTTTAGTGCGACCATTTTCCCAGTCCATTGTATTGACAAAATGGGGTAAAAGGTAATAATGCCACAGTGCAGGAATGCCATAATAAAATGTAGAAGTAATTTTGTTAAAGCATGTATTGTATCTAGCACTACAGTAAGCATTGGAATAGATGTTTATGCAGGTTTGTTTTTCAGTTGTTTGAATCAGCATCTTACATTCATCACAAAACACTCAGGATTCTTTTAAATAGTTGTAGGATTTTCATGAGTTCAGCAAAGCAAAACGCATAACACTTCACTAATAGAGAGTTTCACTCCTGTTTTTGTGTGATTTTCACAGCATGTCTTATGTTACTGTTTCTAATGTTAAAGTGCTCATTACTAGGGTGCTGTTTTGCAAAAGGATTGCAAATTTTTCTGTTTTCTGTCACTGGACTCTGTGGTGGCTTTAAACAAAATGTACAAGCTGATGCAGGGTTTTTTTGCCTGCCACCAATGGCCTCAGACTCTTTTACTGCCAGCTCCGTGTAATAGTCTGTCCTCGTGGAAGCCCCCCCCAAATGTGACAAAGCCCATACCCATGGAAGTCCCCAAGTCTTATTTCCAGACTTTAAGGAGTGTGAGCTACCATTCACCATGTGTATGACTAGGCCAAGTGAGGAGTTGTCATACTGTGGCTCACTAGATTTTTACCTTAAACAGCACCTCCCACTGACTGCAGTGCTGACACCCATCTAAGTGGGCAGGCAATGGCACCTCAAATTGAATGCACTTAGCTGCCAAGTGATGTTTCTCATTTGCTTACCCACCTATAGTAACAGTGGCTCTTTGTCATGTCCCCTCCCCCCCCCAGTGCTGGGACTGGTGAAACTGCCATATTCCCTGCAAATTCCCATGGAAAAGGCGAGGAGGAAAATGCTTCATAGTATCATAGGAGGTTACTAGGCTACTGACCCTAGTTTACCCTTATTTCCACAAGCAGCACCTGTCATCCCTGTCTAAGAGGGATATAGGTGGAACCCCTCGGGTGACTTTATGGTTATGCATCCAGTTGCCCAGATTGCATTTGTAGAGGGCTAGTGAAGTGCTCTGCTTGACATGAAACAGGAGTCTGTTTCAAAGGTGTGGCAACCTCTGGAAGACAAATCTGTCCCTCCAGCAGGTTCTATTAATGTCACATACCAAGTTAAGGCTATTAGAGCAAGTAACCCTCGTACCATTTGACTTATGGATATGCAGCATTTCCAATAAAGCAGGACCTCAGATTGCCTTATATGCAAGGCAGAGATCACCTCCTCTGAGTAGTCTGTACAAAACTGAATAAAGTGGCAGTGACTTCAGCCGATCCACATAGGAAAGATGCTGAAGACCTTGAATTTTCCTTGTGAGGATCTTTTGTGGTCTCTCCAATTGCTGCAGGTTCTTGGAAAGGTACATAATGAAAGGGGCATTGTACTCAATTATTGGCCTGATGGGGAATTTAGAGAGGTTATAACTTCTTTTTTTCTGGAGGTAATGCCCTTACTTATGAGATGAGCAATATAGAAAGCCCTTCTTACCACTGTGGAGACATGGTGATCAAAGGTAATGTTGCTGTCAACTTGTGTGCCCAGGTTTTTCACCACTGAGTGCATACTTAGGGTGTTGTTATTGATGTGGTAGTTAGCAGGAATATCACTCTTACTGAAAGGGATTATAATACAATAATACATTTTTTCATTGAGTTTAAGGCCATGACTTTGGCACCAATTATTTGCTTGTGTAAGACCCTCTTGTAGGATGTTGACATCATTTGGAGATTCTATGACCGCTCCCAGTTTATAGTCATCAGCAAACTTGGTCAGCCACAGACCTTTAGTTTTAGCTTGCACTTCAGAGAAATAGATTCCAAACAGCAGAAGTCCCAGGAGTGATCCCTCTGGAGCACCATAGGTTCATAGGTTAGTACTAGGCTATCAGCCCTAGGGCCTATACAAGCCTAGCCATAACAATTCCCTGGCTATTTCTTCCCACATTATTTACTTTCCTGGACCCTGTCTAGCAGGGTGACTGACATGATCCCTGGGGTGAATTTCCTTTCTCCCATCCAATCGTCAAGGTTCCTCTTGAAGAGGTCCAAAGAGGCACTCTGCTTGACATGTATGGGCAATCTATTCCAGAGTCTGGGGAGTCTCTGGGTCAGGAACCTATCCCTCCAACATGTTTTGTTTATTGTGATGACAAGGTTTAGATCCCTGGAGCGTGTAGCTCTGAGGGATTGGGATTTCTTTAAGTGTAGCATGTCCAACAGCTCTGGGTTTGACATGGCCTTGTATGTTAAGCAGAGATCGCCTCTGAGTGGACGATATGCGACAGAGTATAGCTGGAGTTTTTTAAGGCGGTCAGCATAGGGCATCTGCTTTAGGCCTGTGATTCTTTTAGTGAGGTATTTCTGAGGCCTTTCCAGTTGTTGCAGATGTCTTGAGAGGTACATACCAAATGGGGCATTGTATTCTATAATGGGTCTAATGAGGGATGAGTACAGTGGGACAATGACCTCCTTTTTTCTGGATGAAAAGCCCTTCGTGATGAGGTGTGCCACATAGAAGGATTTCCTGACTGTTGTGGCGATGTGGTTATCAAAGGTGAGACCATTGTCCACCAGTGTCCCTAAGTCTCTTATCACACTTTCTGTGTTTAGTGTACTGCCACCTATATGGTAATTCATGGATACATGTTTTTTCCCAAAGGGGATAACAATACATTTCTTGGCATTGAGCTTGAGCCCATGGCTCTGGCACCAAGCATCTGTTTCTGTAAGGCCCTTTTGTAGAGTAAACTGGTTACAGGTCTGCTGTTGGAGGTGGATTTCCCTATTTTGACTGTATGGGTTCGATCAGTGAGCTAGTTAGCAACCCATCTAATGATATACGGGTTGATACCTAGCTGGGTGAGTTTGTCAATTATGCCTAAGTAGGGGATAGTGTCAAAAGCCTTGGCTAAGTCTAGGTAGGCTGTAATGCACAGATTTCCCCTCATCAATGGCCTTGGTGACTGTCTTGAATAAGTCCACCAGGTTTAACAGGCATGATCTCCCCTTGACAAATCCAGATTGAGTAGGGTCAACTGTTTGGATGTTTCTAATGTCTTTGTTGATAAGGTCCATGGTGATTCTCTCCATGGCCTTGCAGATAAAGCTAGTCAGGCTAATAGGTCTGTAGTTCCCAGGGTCAGTGGAAGCACCACCTTTGTACAAGGGGATAACGATGTCCTTTTACCATTCAGCTGGGATGAAGCTAGTGCTTTGACAATGATTGAAAAGAGTACCCAGTGGTTGTGCTAATTCTTGTTTGAGGTAAATGCTTCATTATTCCTTTTCCACGCAGCATGCTGCAACAAGCACCTGAGCAACTAATCAAACTGTGTCATGATCAGGACTGTATCCCTTTATGCCGGTGAAACTGGTTGATGCAGATTTTAAACTTATTACTGGGTAACCTTTTAATGTTACTAATCAAAGTTTTGGGGAAGGATTAGGGAAAGGAACCCCCCCAGCTTACTCACAAATGCAGGATGTGAATACTGCATTATACTCCTTTTTCAAATTCATCTGATAATTCAAATTGCTGTTTACTTGTGCTAGAGATATGGTGGCTTAATCTTTAAGAGCTTTGCCTCACAGTCACAAAATCCACGGAAGGTATTGAGTTCAAACACAGCCCTCCCAGTTGAACTTGAGATGTCTGTCAAAGGAATGACATGAAAAAAGAAACCTCCTGCACGGCAGCAACTGCAAGGCTCAAGAAACACCAACACTCAGGAACAAAAAGTCAGAGCCAGCAAACGGTGACTGTATAAAAAGTTGTATTAAACAAAATCACAGCATATTGTGAAAAAACAAACAGACCGGTTTCGGCTGGCAAAGCACAGCCTTCTTCAGTGTACAAGAAAATTTGTGAAATACAATAGCTACATATATATACAGATAGCAAAAATCCTATTGGCTGAAAATTATAGATGTTCATTAAGTCCAGGTGGGAACAACCCACCCAGTCTAATTATCCATTTCTTTTCTTTTGCATTTAGTATGGAATGCCATTGAGATTTATTTGCCCTATTCCCTAAAATCATGTCAATAATAATAAAGTTAAACTTACTAGTAGAATGTACTAATGTGTGTTTATAGAGAGCATTGTGTATCTTTTTTTTTGTTTAATATTACTTAGGTGCTCAGAAATGCGAATTCTAAGAGGTCTGGACGTTTGTCCAATATAGAAAGCACCACAATTGCAAGAAGCTAAATAAATAATCCAGTCACTAGAACAGTTGGAAAAAAGTCTCAAGTCAAAAACTTGTGAACAATTTCGACTGGAGAATTGTTTAGACTTATAAATATGTTTGCAATTGTTGCAATGTCCACATGGAAAACAGCCCTGTAGTGGTTCTCCTGTCAATGTCGTTTGTATCAAATCATGTGGTTTGTTGTCCCTGTGTTTATAATGACTAAAGAAAGAGTTAAGGTTCTTCCCTTTCCTATAGGAAAAAAGACAATTGTCAGGGATAATGCTGTTGATCTCCATGTCACATTGTAAGATATTCCAATGTCTCCTTACACTTTGAATAAGGCGATTAGAGTTGCGAGCAAATGTAGTTGTAAATCTAAGAGGTTGACCAGATGAGTTGGTATGTGTCTTGTATGTTAATAAATCACTTCTGTTCAAAGAGCTGACCCTGTTACTGGCCATGGTAATATTACCACTTTTATAACCACGAGATCTGAATCTGTTGGTTATATCTGATTTATGTTTCAAATAAGTACTTTCCTCTGAACAAATACGTTTAGCACATATGAATTGTGACTTAGGAATGTTGCGTGCTATGTGAGGTGGATGGTAACTGGAGGCATGCAGAATTGTGTTGTATTCCGGAAACTTCCTGTATATCTCAGTGGATAATGTATGGTCAGGTGCCCTCTGGATTAAGACATCCAAAAATGTAATAGTTTCCTTGTCATAATTGATGGTGAAATGCAAGCCCCAAACATTGTTGTTTAGATATGTTACAAAATCCAATAGCGAACTTTCATCCCCCCTCCATACCAACCAAACATCATCAAGATACCGTCTCCATATATCAATTTCAGTCAAGAATGTGTTCCTCTGTTCATCATAGATTATATGTTTCTCAACAAACGCCATAAAGAGATCAGCATATATGGGGGCAAAGGATGCCCCCATAGCTGTCCCTTTGGTTTGCCAAAAGCATTGTTCTTTATAGTAAAAAACATTGCTGGTAAGGACATATTGTGCTAGATCCACCAGAAAATTATTGAAGTCAGAACTATATAAGTTAGAGACTTCAAGCTAATAAGCTAAGGCACGTAGCCCATCCTGGTGTGGAATATTAGTATATAAAGCACTTACGTCCAAGGAACATAAAAGCCACTCTGACTCAAGCTGTGTGTCAGAGACAATCTGTAAGAAGTTAGTTGTATCTTGTAGGCGTGATCGAATATTAGATAGCAAGGGCTTAAGATGCTTGGTCAAAAATAAAGAAAGGGGTTCTGTAATATATCCCCTACCTGATACAATGGGTCTGCCAGGTGGATGAGAAAGATCTTTGTGAATTTTAGGCAAGAAATATATATATTGGTTGATGGGATCATGAACTAAAAGTTGATTCATGATATCATCAGTAATGATAGCCTCATCCCTTGCCTGTCGTAAGTATGTCTCAATTTGTTTGCTGAACATGTTGGTTGGGTCAATAACCATATGTGAGTAATATCTTTGGTCATTGAGTTGTCGCATGGCCTCCTTATCATAATTGGCCCAATCAAATACAACCACAGCACCACCTTTGTCAGCTGTGATGATGACAATTTCCCTGTTGTTTTGAAGTTCAAAAATGGCTTGTTTTTCATCAGAAGATAGGTTATTATGTTGTAATGAAATCTCAGACCCCAAAAAATGCAAGTCCTTAAGTACACTATTCTGAAACTGCAATACTATTGGATGCATAGGTGGAGAAAAGTTAGATCTATGATATATAAATCTATCATGATCATAAGTAACATCATTATCACCAAAAAACAACTTCAAATTTAACAAACGACAAAAATTCACAACATCCTGTGCAAAAGATTCCTCTGACACAGTAAAGCCTGGAATAAAAGTAAGGCCTTTATTCAACATTCTCAACTGAATGGGAGAAAGTTCAAAACCTGATAAGTTTAGAACATTATAACATGGAGTTGTCATTTCGCCAGAGCAATGTTCAGAAGGCCCTGGATGTTCTCTCTTTCTACGATGTTTCCGTCCTCCCCGCCTGGTTTTAGGCCTAAAGGGGTTGACCTTGGTGTTCTTTTTGGGGTGGGTGACTCTGAGACTGTTGTGGCTTCATTTTCTGTGCATGATGAAGTATCCTCAAAAGAGGATGTGGTCTCAATCTCCTGCCTTTTTAATATTGATCTAGGCCGTTTCCTTTTATTTGTAGATTTAAAAGGAATGGGCAAAAACCTAACATGTTTGGAGCTAGAACTAAATGGATTACCCCTCCTATAATCTTCCTGGTCCCTAGTAAACTTTTTGTTTTTTCTGGATTTTAGTTCAGTGTCAAACTTACATAAATCAGAGGCCACCTTGTTTAATAGAATCTTAAAAAATGGTTCTTTCTCATAAGTCTCCAATTTGTTGACTAGAATATTAATTTCCTCTAATTCTTTATCAATAGCCCTGTTGTGGAACTTGAATAATTCAACAACAAAAGCCATAGTTGCTTCTTGTTGTATTTTGTTCCATTGTGAATTAAGTTCCTCATCCGCATTAGTGACATGGGGGATAGTGCGAACACGCAGTCCCCTGGGGGTGATTCCTGCAGTCTGGTAAGCATTAAATAGCTTACTGTGCCAAATATTAGATCTAAGTGATCTAAGATGCTTGTTTAAATTTTCAAAAAGTAATCCACAATTGGATTCTGAGTCAACCAAATCGGACCCCCCAGTGTTCCCTGTGGAGGACCCTAGTCCAAAGACCTCAAGGTCCTCTCTGTCAGCAACCAGCCCCCGAATGAAA
The DNA here is from genome assembly GCF_019279795.1 of Protopterus annectens. Taxonomy (NCBI): domain Eukaryota; kingdom Metazoa; phylum Chordata; order Ceratodontiformes; family Protopteridae; genus Protopterus; species Protopterus annectens. The sequence continues at coordinate 371,078,664 of NC_056748.1, read as the reverse complement.
CTGGAAAAATCCATAGTTCAAAAGGATAATATACAAATTGTCCAAAAAAAACCAAAGGAGCTGGTAAAGCTAATATACCGACAATAATGGCACAGAAACAACCACGTCGGTATACTCAAAAATATAGATGGACCATAACAGGAAACAATGTCAAATGAACCACCTGCGTCCAATTAATCCAATAAATGAAATATGGAACACTGAGAGAAAAAATCCTGGTTGATTTATGCAAAAAAATAAATATAATTCCAATTACTCCTAGTGAGAGAAGGAGCATATGGACATTATTTCCTGGAAACCACTGATCACCAGAAAGTCTGATAACTGCTTCATAGGTGCCAGTTTAGAATTTGTACTTATATTTTGCTCCTGGTGAGAGAAGGAGCAGAAATATTGATTCCTGACTGCTTGTTTATATTTGAGCATTGAGTGTCTGTGTCAGCCTTCCTGACTGGACCAGTTGCAATTCAGGGCATCTACCAGGAAAAGGCTACAATGAGCCTACAGACCCCTGCATCATCTGGGATGAGATTGTTGATCATCAAAGAGCATGTGGCCCACTTCTCAGTTTGGGATTGATGACACTGTTTTTCTTCTAGTGAGAGAAGTAGCAAAGGTGCATTGTACCCCAGTAGCATGAGGCTTTGGTGAGACTGGCACTAGTGGTAGCCAGCCAGTAGCCAGTCAGGCAACTCACCTCTTTTCATCATTCTTGACAAAGCTAATTATTTTCAGTAAGGACTACTTGATTAGCTGCTGTTCCAGAATATCTCCCTAAGTACTTCATCCACTAATCATCAGGGTCTACTTATTAGTTTCTCCTCAAGTGCCTGTCATTGACCTGTATAGACACAGATGCCTTGAGTTGACATTTTTCCTATTAAAGCACCCTTGAAATTTCACCAATACCTTGTTGCACACAGGGCAAGTGGTTTGCATTGATAAGCACTTCCTCCAGAGTAGCAAACCAGAAACTCCTGACATTACTTTATATTTTAATTCCAACATCTAGTCAATAAAAAAAACAGCCTGTTGCCACGAATAACAAACTTTCCCACTATCTCCGTTACCAACTTGGTGGATATTGGGCATCCTGAGGCAATTTAGAAATTGCCTCATGTTTGCTGACAACCAGCTAATTCTCAAACAAAGAGATATGGTATGTGAGAAATGTATTTACATAATGTCACTGGAGGCAAAGCTCTCCTAATGTCAGTCAAGTTGTCAGTGGTACACACACTGCACTCATCACACACAGTTCAAAGCAAACACATAGACCCACATATGCTGAGGCACTTATATGTAACCTTCCTAAACCTGAAAGACTTCCTAGATGAAGTGCAATTAACAAATACCCTCAGTAGCCCTGAATGCATTCTTTCAAAATGGCACCCACATCAACATATACAGCCACATCTCATGGAGCCTCTTCTAAGCCCATAAGGCAAGCCAGCACACAATCTAACATTCTGGTCATTGGAAACTCCATTGTGAGTCATCCTGATGTCTCTCTCACCAGGCTGAGTAAAGAGAAAGTAACAGTCAGTTGCTTATTAGGCCAGGATCCACAACATTACTCATGCATTCAGGTCATTGGACCACAAGTACCAGTATGGCTCAATCATAGTCCATATGGGTGAAAATGACCCGAGACATGGGTGTAAATGACCCGAGACACAGCATTTGACCTTCTATAAGGATGATGCCAGAATACAAACAGAAGATGATTGACTAATAATTGGTTTATTTTCTGGTGTCATTCTAAGGGGGTGCAGTATTTGTTAGCATGGAAGGAGATGTCAACAGACCACTCTGTTTTGCCAGGAATGGTCTGTACCTCTCCTCTCTAAGCTTTCCTTTTTAGGCAGTGCCAAACTGAAAGCATTTCCAACATAACAAAACAAAACCAAGAAAATCTAAAGGTGTTACTGCTCAATGCTAGGAGTCTAAATAAGAAATTCCACTCCCTACAAGCTCTCCTCACCCTACAGAATGCTGATGTCTGTGCGATCTCAGAAACATGGTTTAAAGCTACTTCACAGGCAAGGACTAAATGTGGAGGTGTCTCAGTTTACATCAAAAATAAACTAACCTCAAGACTGGTCAAACAGGACAATGCACTTGAGCTTCTTCACATTCAAATCACCATAAGCAAAAATAACATACCACTTTCTTGCAAGCTATATGTCCCCCTATATGACCCAGGAAACTCGTAACATGTACTTAAACTTATTGGAAACACTTACCATCCAACCCAATACTATAATGATGGGCGACTTTAATCATCCCACTATTAACAGGGAATCATATGTATGATAACAGATATGCAGGCACACAGATTCTTGGATTTTGTAAACACAAACTTTCTGTGGACCAGACTGTCAGTATGCCAACCAGGAGTGCAAAAATATTGGATGTGGTCCTTACTAATATGGGAGAGTGTTGCATGCACCTAGTATAATGTCTTTTCTGGTAGGGTCAGACCACATAATGGTCTCTTTTGAAGTAAAAAATAAAACTTGGAACCCCAGCTAACCCTGGAATGTAAAGAAACCATTCTAAGGCTAAATTCCTACTATTAAGTGATAACCTGGCATAATTTTAAGTCCACATAATCCCTGAGAACACTGCTGCTTACACAGAACTGTTCACAGAAACCCAATACAATCATGTTAACAGCTGCACAGAGGAGCTGTACCCACCAGGAAGAAGTACAGAACTAACTTAAAAAAAAAAAAGCCACTCTAGTTAAATCACAACATCAATTGGCTGTATAACAGAAAGAAGAAAATCATGGCAAAAATGAGGAGGTGTAGCACCCAGCAGGATAAAGGCAGTCTCATCAAACCAAATAAACAATGTCTACCAAAGTCAAATATTAAGTAAATTTGGCCACCCAGACCAAGGGCAACCACAAGGCATTCTTTACCTATGTCCACAACCTCAAAGGCAATACATAATTGTGTGCAGAGCTCATTGTTAATGTAGCCCCCTATACTGAGCCAGAAGATATAGCAAATATACTGGCTGACAAATTCATCTCTAACTTTTCCCCAAGAAATACCATCAAATATAGCTCCCCCTACTGTCACTAGGGAACAGGTCCTCAGTGCTTTCTCTAAGGTCAAGAACACTGCATCAGTGGGCCAAACAATATCACAAGATGCCTTCTAAGTAGTATGACCTATCATGCCCTCTGAAATTGCTATTTAACTGTAGCCTCCAAAGAGGCTTCATGCTTCACAAATGGAGAACAGCAGCAGTCATCCCTCTGCACAAAGGTGGGCTATCTACAGACCCTGTAAACTACAGACCCATAAGTCACACAAGTCTCATATGCAAGTCATGGAAAGGATTATCATTTAAATGGTCAGTAATGACTTAGGAAACCACCAGAAGCTGGACCCGACCCAATTCAGTTTCTTCAAGGGCAAGTCTTGCCTACTCAACCAGTGGACTTCTTTGAGAAGGTCACCAAAGCAGTGGATGAGGGCAAAATGGTTCACACTGCCTGCCTTGACCTGGCTAAGGCATTTCAGACAATACCCCACTTGAGCATTGTTAACAAACTCAATAGGTTAGGTATAAACCCTTACATCACCCGATGGGATAGCCAACTGGCTCACAGACAGGACCAAGGAAGTTAGAATTGAGTCCACCTATACAAAGAGGCTAGTCGCAAGCAAATTCCCTCAGGGATTTGTCCTGGGACTACTCCTTTTTGGCATTTACTTCTCTGAAGTCAAGGCCAATGTCAGAGGCCTCCTGCTAACTAAATTGTCATATGATTGCAAATTAGGATCAGTAATAGAATCCCCCACTGACAAAAATTATCTCTAGGAAGGGCTGTCACAGGCAAGTGACTGGTGTCAAGCCATGGAATAAAACTAAATACCAAGAAATTCATAATAGTATCCTTTGGGAAGTCTTCCACCCCAGTAACTGTCATATTGACAACACACCCCTAGGAGTTGACCCAGTAGTTAGAGACTTGAGGACACACACAGACAGTCATCTATCCTTTGAACATCATGTGTCTACAGTAGTGAGGAAATCATTATAGGTTGTGCAACATATAAACAAATGTATGGCATCTTGGTCTAAGGAGGTCATTGTTCTATTATATTCATCAGACCTATCATTGAGTACAGTGCCCCTTGTGGTATGTACCTAACCAAGCACATCCAGCAGTTGGAACATCCACAGAGGTTCCTCACTAAAAGAATACAGGACATAAGTAACATATCCCCTGCAGACCTCCTCAAGGCCCTATCCCCTGTATTCTTTCTCCTACAGGATGTTGAGGGGGAGATCTATGTCTGGCATACAAGGCATTGTCAGACCCCACCCTGATGCATATCTGGCATATCAGCAAAACAAACAGCATCAAAATTATGCACTCTAAAGACTTAAACCTTGCCTGTGATATATATAGGACTTGCTGAAGAGACCATTATGTTTCCCACAGACTACCCCTTCTCTGGAACAGGCTCCCCACCCATGTGAAGCAGAGTTCCTCCCTAACTCAGTTGGAGGGGAAACAGGAACTTCATCCCTGGTTTGGCACCTGTGTCTCTAATGGGAACAGGCCTGTAAATGGTTCATCTCCTAGGCACCTGCTTGTAAATGTTTAATTTCCCAAGCTCCTGCTTACATTTATCAAGGGTGTGATGGCCTTTCTACCCCAAGCCAGTAATTAAGGTGCCTCAATCCTCACCAGTGACACCAATGAGAGATAATCACTAAAAACAGGAATGGATTTACACATTATTTTCTGATGCGGCTGTCTGCATCCAGCACATCAAGAGCACACAGGGAACATGTTCCAGACCTGAGACTGGACTGTATGTCTCTCCAGATCCCAAAAATCTCACTTTGGAACAATGTGTCCCAGTTCCAAGTAGCTGACACCCCAATCCTGGGTATTTGATTTTCACACACACACACTCCTGGGAATAGCTGGCACAGATTTACTAACTGTACCCCTTCTTCCCAGACTATAAGGTGACCACGCTGCCACCAGTAAACTACGCTAAGGCACTTACAAGGGTATCCAATTATACTGAGTAAAATCAATATATTTATATAAATGGTAGAGTAGCCAAAGCAGAAAGGCTTTTCAGAGTGGCCACAGCATCAGTAAAATAAGCACAAGTACTCTCAAGATGTTAAAAGTATTCTTTATAAGAACAGTCACAGTTGAAAGGTATAAACATATTTAATAATTAATAAACTAGAAAAAATGAGAATACTAAATGTCTAATTACAGTAAACACCATAGTTTCAATCACAGGAGAAATAAAAATAACGCAGCTGGACAGATTCAAACAGATGCATAAAAAGACTACTTAACTAATCTCACTGTATTTCCTGACTGTCTAAAGAATAACAGTTCCCTAGCTAACTTAAGTAATATGGCAAGATTAGATGCTGAGATACTTACTTCCACAAGGCAAGGTGATGAGCTTCTGTAGTGAACTAACTAACTCAAATGAACTGATTGTGATAACTGTCATAGATCTTTATGTCAGGTTCCAAAGAAAACAAAACAAACTGTTGTGAGAGTTCTAGCCTCTCAGTGCTAGTTATAGAATGACATCACATTTGATCACCCAACTCTGGTATAATACACACTCAGAACTTTGCTAAGATCTGTTGCAGTATCTGAAAGCTGTAGAGCAATTTCAAAAACTTCTGCTCTTCCCTTCCAGAATTCTTTGTTTAAACATATACATTTAATGAGTTATAATAACATGGTTTATACATTTTTAACATAAGCATCTATACAAGTCAGTGTGATAGTCAAATGACACAAAATTATTTACAAAACTCCAGCTAACTATGCTGGCATATGTTACACATGTACTTCCCTATTTTCCCTGGCACAGATGGCAATACCTCATATCATCACAAAGGGTACCAGAACTTGTCAGAGATATGGAATGCATTGCTAGACTTAAAAAGGCCCTTGTGGTCATTAGCCTGATAAACACTTATGAACCTATAAGACATCATGAAGCTTCTGAATGAAAAGAAATGTAGCTGTACTGTCAGATGCACTGCGTGCAGTGAAATATGATGGAGAACTCATGCTAGAAGTAAGAAGTGCCCTAAGGAAAATTAAGTCAGGGAATGCAGCAGGCTCAGATGAAGTCATAGCAGATATGATTAAGATGTCAGGTGCTTTGGAGAGAGATGGCTGCTGAGGGTTCTCCTAGAAGTATCACAATGCATGAAACTGTTACAGAGGAGTGATTGGTAAAAGGAATACTTTCTACTACTCTCTGTAAGATGGGAGCTGAGCTGTTCAGGTTTGGATCAGAATGCAGTAAACCTGATGATGTGATGTTTGATATGAGACATGTTAGTGGAGAAGAAGCTGGAAAACAGGAATGAGTCCAACTGAATGTTCCTAGACATGAGGAAAATGTGACAAGTTCCAAAGAAAGCTGATATGGGCAGTCCTGCAAAGGTTCAAAGACCTGGAAACATTTGTAGTATTGGAGCAGACTATGTACAAGAATCCAGTGAAAAAGTATGAATGTTGAACAGACTCTGAGGGGTTTCCGGTAGAAGTGGGTGTGCATCAGACATCAGCTGTATGTCCCCTTCTGCTTGTACTGGATATGGTTACATTAGGAAACAAGGTTTACTATCAACATTTAGATGGTCACCAACGTGAATCTTGGAAGGTCGAAAGGATGTTTTCAAGTTCTGGTAATGCAGATCCAGAAAATGTTTGACTCCACATTAGCGAATGGTAGTGTGCATTTGCTAATGTGAAATCAACATTCTGATAACAGATCACACTACAGTGGGAATCAGGAAATATACCCATTTCTCACTGTAGTGTGATCTCGGAGTTGGGATATATAATATGCAGGGGATGTGGGGGGCACAGGGGGGCTTCCCCTCTGAAAAAAAATTACCGATAACACAAACCTTTGACATTGGAACTTCCAGTGTTCAAATGTTGATTCTGTGTTACCATTTCTGAAATTTTGATAATTCGTTATTACCAGCGTTGGCAAACCGGTTAGATCAAAAGGTGGAAAATTATTTTGATTTTCCACATTTTGATAGTAAACCTAAGAAACAATAGATCAGAGGAAACAGATCAACAAAGCTACTTTGTACAGGTGATGTGCAATACAAATACACTGTGACCAGAATCTTCAGCAAATGATAGGGAACTGGAATGCAAAACTGTAGGTACATTGTATGAAGCTGAGTACAGACAAGACAGTGGTCTAGGGGGCAAATGGAGAAAACAGAAGAAGCCAGAAATTTAGATAAATGGGAAAATGGTGGAATAGGTTAACAGTTTCAGGTATGTAGGAGGTGTGGTTGAAAAGAAGGTAACTGAATGAAGAGATCAAAGCTGTAATCAGAGGTATCACAGCCAAGTACCACAAAGGGTCAGGGGTAGTGTGTGTGAGACAAAAGACTGCCACAGAAGATGAAATGTAAAGTGCACAAAAAGTGGAGAAACCAGAGCTTCTGTATAGCAAACACACCTGGTTAGGGAAGGCAGAGTAACAGAGGAAGCTTTCGGTGATGGATATGAAGTACCTGAGACTGGCAGCAGGTTGCACACTGTGGGACACATGAAAGCAAAACACAGTGATCTGATAAAGCAGATTTAGGTAAGACCAGAAGAAACCAAGAGATGTTGATGACATCCAGTCAAGGGGTGGATGAATTGTGTGAGAGAAGACCTGCTGCAGGCAGACATGACCATCAAAGAGGGTAGCAGAGTGCACTCTACAGCTTCTGGAAAGTGATCTTAGTAGGTGGCACAAAGAAACTATATCAGGTTGCAAGACAAAGACAGAAAAATAAAGAACATAGACAGACACCCTTCATAAGGGATGCCAGAAGCAACCTGCTCACTAGTCCACAGGACATCAAAGGCAGATGGAAGGAATATTTCCAGCAGCTTCTGAATGAAGAAAATTCCACAGAAGCTGTACTGCCCCTGACACAGCCTATGATGAGAGAAGAAGAGGAGCCCACCCTAGAAGAAGTAATAACAGCACTAAGGAAAATGAAGTCAGGGAAAACAGCAGGTTCAGATGAGGTTACAGCAGATATGATAAAGATGCTGGGTAAGACAGGGGAGAAATGGATCCTGAGGGTAGACCATAGCCTTGTGGAGAGAAAGGCATATCCCAGAAGACTGGAAAAGAAGCATACTTGTGCCAGTGTACAAGAGTAAAGGGGACATCTACAACTGTGGGCGTACAGAGGCATCAAACTCCTGTCACATTGCATGATAGTTCTGAAGAAGGTGTTCAATAAATGGATATGCAGAGTAGTACAATGTAAGATGGGAGACGAGCGGTTCGGATTCAGATCAGGATGCTGCACAACCTACCCGGTATTTGCAGTGAGACAAATTTTTGAGAAGAAGCTACAGATGAGGAAAGAGTCCAACTGGCCATTCCTAGACTTGGAGAAGGCATTTGACAAGGTTGAAAGAAAGCAGATTTGGGCAGTACTGCAGTGATTCAAAGTCCCAGAAACACTGGTAGAATTAGTGCAGGCTATGTACAAGGACCCAATGACTCAAGTACAAACAGTGTTCGGTCACACAGAGGAGTTCCCAGTGTAAGTGGGTTTGCACCAGGGTTCAGCTCTGAGCCCACTGCTGTTCATACTGCTAATGGACTATGTTAGCAAACAGACCAGAGGGGACAAATCAACAAAGTTGCTGTATGCAGATGACGTGGCATTACAGGAAGACTGAGCAAGAACTTCAACAAAGGATAGGGGAATGGAATGCAAAACTCAAGCCACATGGGAAGAAACTAATGACAGATAAGACAGTGGGAATGGCAGCAAATTGGGGAAATCAGAAGAAGCTGAGAATTGAGGTAGAAGGGAGGATAGTGGAACATGTTAATAGCTGTAAGTATCTGGGAGGGGTGGTTGAGGTGAAGGGAAGTCTGAATGAAGAGGTCAAAGCTAGAATCAGAGAGACTGGAACCAACTGGTACAGAGTCTCAGGTGTAGTCTGTGTCAGAAGAATGCCAAAGAAGTTGAAAAGTAAGGTGTACAAGACAGTGATGCGACCAGTACTACTATATGGTACAGAAACATGGGAAGTAAATGAAGAGCAGATGAGGAAACTAGAGATGATGGCAATTAAGTGCCTGAGAAGGGTGGTGGGATGCACATTGTGGGGCAGATGAAGAAATGCAGACATAAGAGCAGAAGGTAAAGTAGTTCCAATTGTAGAAAAGTCCAAAAACAACAAATTATGGGGGTTTAGACACGTGCAGAAAAGCAGAAGACAATCTGGTGAAGAAGATTTGGGACAGACATGAAGAAGGTAAGAGGAAACAAGGATGTCCAGCAAAGAGTTGGATGGATTGTGTGACAGAAGATTTGAATCTAGAGAGATGGCGACAGTAAACAGGATACCCAGACCCCATGTAGAAAATAGGAAAAAGGGGGCTGATGAGGATGATGACCTTCTGAGCACAGAAGGGCAGAATCTAACCTCTCCTCCCACAAGAGTGCAAAACACAAACCTTCTTAATGTAAAATAACTGGCCTGAAGCCCAAGTGCTTAAACTAGAACTAATACACTTTTAGAATAACAGACACTGAGCCTTCAATCAGCAATTCCAAATTTAGAAGGATGTAAGCTACCTGTCCTGCAACAATAGTGCAGACCACAAACCTTAATGTAAAACAACTGGTCTGAAGCCCAAGTGCTTAAACCATAAGGCTTAGAATAACAGTTACAATTTAATCAGACTACTACCGAGCAGTAATAAATGCAGCAGAATAAATACAATTTAGTACTTTTAAGAAGAGGCAAAAGCAAAATAAAGTGCATTTTTTTTAGTAAAGTGCAAGGAGAGAGGAAGGAGGAGCAGAGGTTAAGAACCTAAGTGGGTTGGCTTTCTCAAATGTTCTCTCTGTATTAAGTAGAGTGAACACCAGACTGGGAGGGGTGTCCCAGATCAAATTTACAGTAGGGTTGGGCAACTGCAAAGCCACCAGCTATAACAACTCTACAAGAATCGAGTGGGAGGGAGGGTGAAAAACAGTTTCAGGACAGATGAGAAACATAAAACAATGCCAGAAAATATATAAAATAATTCAGTCAGGCAAACAATAATTCGGTCAGGCAAAAGTAAGACAATGCAGAACTCTGAAAGGTTAAAATGCCAAGAAATGCACTTATCAATCGGCGATATATTTCCAGATTGTTTGATCTGTCTGGTTAAAGGATTATTGTGCCTGCTTATTTGAACTGTTTCTGTCTGAAATTGGTGCACCTTGTTTGCTGTAGCATAGACTAGATTCAGGCATGCTGAATCTAGCTTTGTTTGTATAACCTGAGCACTAATCCAGGGCATCTTTTTTGGAGATGGTTCCCCTGCATCCTAGTAACAGGAGTGTGCAGTTAGAACTTGTCTGATTGAAGACTGCTGGAACAGGGCTCAGTTTTGAGCTTTTTTACTGGCTAATTGGATAATTTGTTTAAATCAGTTTGCTCGTTTACTATTGTTATATAAAAAAAAATTCACTTTATTCATCTGCTTTTACTGTATTTGTGTTTCTTCCTACTTTATTGCATTTATTCTGCCTCACTTATTACTGCTTGTTAGTAGCCTGATTCAATTGTAACTGTTATTCTAAGCCTTTGGTTGAAGCACTTGGGCTTCAGACCAGTTGTTTTACATTAAGAAGGTTTGTGGTCTGCACTATTGTGGCAGTACAGGTTAACACTGGTCTTTGGCTAATGAAGTTCGCAGATGACTGCAAACTAGGAGCCATAATTGAAACTTCTAACGATGTGGACATCCTACAAAAAGGCCTCACTGAGACAGATGCCTGGTGTCAAAGCCATGGCCTCAAGTGCATCCCCTTTGGTAAAAACTCTGTACCCATGCGCTACCACATAGATGGTAGTCTTCTTAACACCGAAAGTGTGATAAGAGACCTTGGGACACAGGTGGACAGTAGTCTCTCCTTTGATGATCACATTGCCCCAGTAGTCAGGAAATCTATGTGGCACACCTCATCACAAAAGGTTTCTCATCCAGGAAAAAAGAGGTCATTGTTCCCCTCTACTCGTCACTCATTAGACCCATTATAGAGTACAATGCCTCTTTTGGTATGTACCTCACAAGACATCTACAACAACTGGAAAGGCCGCAGAAATACCTCACAAAGAGGATTACTGGCCTCAAACAGATGCCCTCATGAACCGTCTCAAAAAACTCCAGCTTTACTCCATCGCATATCACCTACTCAGAGGTGATCTCTGCCTAACATACAAAGCTATATCAAACCCAGAGCTGTTGGACATGCTCCACTTAAAGAAATCTCAATCCCTCTGAGCTACACACTCTAGGGACCTAAACCTTGTCACCACAATAAACAGAACATGCTGGAGGGATAGATTCCTGTTCCAAAGACTTCCCATACTCTGGAACAAACTACCTATCTATATCAAACAAAGCTCCTCATTAGCACTGTTCAAGAAAAATCTTGATGATTGGATGGGAGATAGGAAATTCACCCCGGGGATCACCTCTGTGGCTCTGCTCAACAGGGGCACAGGAAAATAATTTTTCTTGGGTGGCGAAAGCCAGGGTACCTTTTTGGCTAGGCTTGTATAGGCTTTAGGGCCAATAGCCTAGTACCTTCCTATGAACCTATGTGTGACAACAGCTGAGGTGATATCCCAACCCCACATAAAAATGGGGGAAAAAGGGTGTTGATGAAGGTGAAGCAGATAATATTTTTGCTCACCTGCACTAAATTACAGTTCAAGAAAAAAAATTCATGCAGATTATGTTGCCAACAAATGTGTCATCATGTATTTTTCTTCAAGCCATTGGAATGAACGTAGGGTATTTTTGTATCATATTGCAACATACATAATCTAAGAATGAGTCACAGTGATACATGTACATTGCATTTGCATTATGTTCAAAGACTCTACAGTTGTAAAAATCATTAATTTGTCACGTTTACTTCAGTTGTAGTCTCTGGTTTTGAGCACAGATGAAGGCCATAGTAACTTGTATGATTATTAATAAATTTAATAAGTTTATGTAACCTGATTATATGTTAGACTAATCTTAGTTTGATGAAGAAATATGTCAGTGAGTCCTGTTGCTTATAAAACAGCTCATTTACTTACAGAAAAGACTAAGAAAAGTAATATTTAAGCAAGAATTTCTATGTTCTTATTGGTGACTTGCACTGCTCCAAATGAGCATGAATTTAGAGAATCACTTCAGTTGTTTTTTTTTCTTTCTCTTTTTGTTAAACTGTATGTGATGTTTAGGATTTTGTTGCCCTTTACCCTGACCTACACTCTTTGGGTGCTGTTATATATGTACCAAGCACAGGGTCCATGCTTTAGCAGTGAAACATACAACCGCATTGCATTTGTTTTGCTGAGGCACTGAATAGATTGTTAGATACAACACCTGCTTTACCTTATGATTTAGGAATGTGGTGAAACAGTACAAGTCAGTCTTAGAAGGAATGACAGTCCACAGCAGATTGTTACCCGTGTACTTCCTCAAACCACAGTTGCATATTAACTATATTGGTAGTGGTTACATAATCCTCTGGTGATTCCTTTAATACAGCTTAGCAGAATCACTGTTCTTGAGTAATGAATTACCTGACTTGGAAGCAGCTTACTCCTAGTAGGAGTCCATTCCTTTTGCAGAAACACCTTTGTTGCATCTCCATGATGCAGCGCTGAGCTTAACCAGCAATGTTGACAAAATAAGTAGCTAAGACTTTATGCAAGCTTTGCAGACCCTGATATTGAAGCCATTCCAGACAGTTCAGCATAATGTTTGTCTGCTTTCAGAATTTTCTTCTAAAACTGGTTTTACAGGTACTTTAAAAGTTACTGTGTTTGTCATATGTCATTCCTGTTATTTAGCTTAATTCCACTGAGCAGCAGATATGGACTAAGCAGTACTTTTAAATTGCATTTATAATTCATGCCTTTTCCTTTTAGAAAATTGATGGCACAGAATTATAATAAAAATGTAATGGTAGATAAGTTCTGAATACATTTATTTCCAACCCAGTCTAATGTTGTTGCATCACTTTTGAGTCACCCAATGAACAGATGATGCCAACTGCATAGTTTACTAGACAAGTGAAGAATCTAAGTAGGTTCTTAAATTAAGTAGGTTTCTTCCACATCACACAGACTAACCACACTCTCACAACCATGGACACACAGTTGCCAGTCGACCTACTACATCTTTCCTGTGTCTGGGGAAACCAGAATATCCAGAGAAAATCTGAGGTAGCACAGAAAGGCTATGCTGATTTCATGCAGAAGGCACCCTGGCACAAAACTGAACTCTCAAAACTCTTGCTTTGAGTTGATAATACAAAATTTTTTGCCACTCATAAATGTATGTAAGTTTATTAAATTCAGATTTAAAAAGCAAGTCCCATATTCTGCTGCATCAGTTAGTGAGATGTGGAGCAGAATATGTATAGTAAAAGAGACGAGGAAAACTAGTCCTGTTTTGGAAGATTCCCCTCTGCTCAGCCCATGGATGCACACACATCCACATACAGACACTCACATTCTGGATTTTATCCTTTATTGTGCTTGGCAAGTCTGAACCCTTTCCCATTTATCAGATTACCACTCACCGTAACAATTACTGTATCATATTTTGAAGTATATGTATCACTGTATTTTTTTTTCAAACACCTTTATTGAATTATCACTTCTGACATAAGCAAATTTACATTCATATAAAAGTAATCAAACTATATTAGCATAACAAACAGTACACTTCACATATATTGCTATATATCATATAACCTAAGCAGTGTTACATAAATTATTGTTGTTAAATAAGTCACCTCTGGTAGGCTAACCTTACAAAAGTACATTGTTTCGTATAATTTTTCTAACTTTGGAAACATGATCCTTTACTCTGTAGGGATACTGACATTTTGTACCCATTCAAAATTTCTAATTGCTAAATGCCCCTAGTGATGAGCTTAATTGTTATGAGAAGACATTATGTAGCACATGGATTGGAATGAAAGATATTTCTAGCAGGAAAAGGTAAACAGTTGGTAATGTACAAACCTATTCCCTTCAAACCCTGAAAAAAACATTGGCATTAGATCTTTTAATACCCGTCAGTCTTCACTATATAATACCTTTAACCTCCTGCAGTGGAGGCCCATGAATTATAGTCAAATAACCCCTTAAGGACATACTGGTGTTTAAGCTATGTGGCTTGACCTTTTACTTTTTAAGTCATTATAGGTACATTCAGGCTAGTAAAACCAAATCCAAAAGTGCTGGTGATGTCCATTGCAAGGTCGTGCCTTCAGACATACCTCCATCATTATCTTGTGTTGTATAATGCAAATTCATTTTTAAAGATATCAGAAACTCCAGTTTGGATTAAGTTCAGTTCAAAAATATAAAGTGGTTTCCAGTCAAAAGTCTCTCCCTTCACCCCATCAGTCTTTCTGTTCAGCATTCATTGCCCCATTAGCACTGAGAATATGAATCAAGCCATTAAAGGGCAAGCTATACAAAAACTGTATAATCAGAAGTAACTGGTCATAGCATTCTGTTTAAACCTGCCCTTACTCCTCTGTCTTGTGTACTACTGAAGTTCTTTCATCATGTCATCTTTTACGAAATCGGGCACCAGACACCGTCTTCCTAAATGCAGTTTCTACTTACACTACCACATTTCCTTTGAGGTCATTTTCATAAACCTATTCTAACCTGTAGTCTGCTCAAATGCAAAGTAAAATCCTTAGATAGATACTCATCCTTTTGTCCCCTCACTTCTCTTCCTAGTTGACTCATCTTTCCAGGTATATTAACTGATGATAATGTAACTGCTTGTAAATGTAAAAAAGTGCTAGAGAAAGTAGGAAAGCAAAGCCTATCATTTCCACCATTACTCCTTGTTGGTACCAAAGTAACTGCCCCCAACATTTCTCAACTTTTGAGCTTTTAAAATCATAGCAGTGTCCTTCACAAATAATGTACTTGATTTAAATAATCTACTCAATTGTAGATCTACAGATACTGCAGTACTGTACAGTAACTGTTAAGAATCTCTTTGTAGACCCCTTTCAGTGATTCAGCAATGTATATCTCCAGAAATAGTTCTCAAACTATTAGCAAAAAAAAAAAGCATTACTTTATTTGCACTTCCTGGAGACCAGGCAAAACTGGGCCATGAATGCACTCTCTAAATAGAAAGTTAGATGTTAAAACTGACCTTTTGACCTGAATGTGATTTATGTGTGTGTGTGTGTGTGTGTGTGTGTGTGTAGAAGGCACATAGAGTTGTGGTAATATAGAGTATACTTGAAAACTTGAAATTACTGACCAAAACAAAAACAAACTAAAGTGTTATGTCTGCAGCATACCTCTCAACCTGCAGAGATTGAAAATAGGAACAAAGGCCATGGAAGAGCATGTGCATCCAGCTAAAAATAGGGACATCTAATTAGCATAAAATATCATACAGCGCACAACTCTTCCTGCTTCAAGTAAGAATGTGTGAGATTACCCAGAAATATGTTTAAAAAAACAGAGTGGCAAAAAGGATGGGAAAATATAAGTACATTATCAAAGAGATGGTGTAAAATCTGTAGACTATAATGAAATTCTATCACAGAAGGTCATTTATTTTTGCTTAAGAAAAATAGAGATGCAAGGTAAGTGTACTCTTTTTTTTAACTGTTGTTGCCAGTAGTATTTTGGTCATGTAGTATAGGCTGCGGTGGTGGTGCTGCGGTAGCGTTGTCGCCTCACAGTAAGACGTTGTCCTGTTTGATTCTCAGCTAAAGTGTCTTCTGTGTGGATACATGCGTGAATGGGCGTACCTTTGTTGAAGGATGTGCGTCAGGCCTGACAAGTCGGTACATAAAATCTACTGCCAATCATTAGCAGACTGGAGTTGCACTGTGGCGACCCCTAACCGGGAAAAGCCAAAAGATACAACAACAAAAAGTATAGTTTTCTGCATAATGCAGTATGAAGCATAGGGATCAGATGGACTGCTCCTAAGATCCCCATGAATCTAGCCTCAGCTAGACAATTCTCCAGCCATTGCAGAAGTGGCTGAAGAATGGATGACAGTGGCTGTGGTATCCCTGTATAGTTGGAGTGAGGTAGGAAACCCCAGGACTACAAGCCTGTTAGCCTTACTGCATGGCTGAGAAATTAATGGAGAAAATCTTGAGAACAAGTCTGGTTGTTTTCCTAGGATATGTTAATCTCCAGGGCAACAAGAAACCAGGTTCCATGGCCATAAGTATATGTCAGACAAACCTGATCTAGTTTTGTACTAGCATTACAGAATAAACTGACAAGAGAATAACAGGACATATATGTGGCTTAACTGGGATTCAACAAGGCCTATGAGGTGTCCATTACAGGAAGCTGCTGGAAAAACTGGAGAGGTTGGAGGAAGGCTCATGACTGAGGAAATGGATTTATACATGGACAAATATTAGAATATAGGAAGAGTTATGAGAAAGTCATCATCAGAAATTAAGAATGTGACTAGCAGAGTACTACAGGGCTGGTTCTGAGTCCACTGTGTAATTTCAGACATATCCGAAAGAATGGAGAACAGTATCAAGCTATTCAGTGATACAAAATTAGAGGCGGTAGTAGGCAATGTTTGTATGGATTACCTGCTTATCTCCTGCATCTTCAGTCATTCTACACATAGTGGTCAGTACCATCTCCTATTCTACTGCCCCTTCCAAACTTCAGTCAAGTTTATACAGCTACTAGCCAGTTTTGCTTGCTACCATTCGGACAAGTTCCATTCAGTCAAAATTGGTGCTTGCTGTTTCTCTCACACTAACAAATATCTGGATTATCACAGGGACTCTCCTAGGACATGTATTGTTTTCTACCAGTTCAGTCTGACATCTGTATTGTGTTTACTGACATTCACAAATATGTGGTGACACAGCCCTCTTTATTTCATACCCTCCACTGATGACAAGGTGCAGGGTTTCCAGTTCATCGCTGGTCAAGCCCATGTCTGACAATGCTTGACCCAGTTCTCCCCCAGGATCAAGTCAAGTGCCTTCATGCTTCTGTGGGATGAAGCAGATGCTTATAAGATATCTGTCCCTTCTTAGCGTTCACTTCTTGGATAGTCCTCCCTTTGAAGATATCTGCACCTTTAGTAATTTTCTGTCTGCTTTGACCTGTGTTGGTGCTTCCCCTAGTCAGGTCACATTTGAAGGAATGGCCAAAATATTTTCAAAACAACACTTTTCATTACCTCCTGTGTTGCACTTAATTTTGAGTTTCTGAATCGGCAACCAGTCAAGCAAGGTACTTCCCTGTCTGTAAATATATATCCAGTGCAATGTACAGCTGTTCTGAACATTGCTGTTACTAAACATGTCACCCTTACTTTGTCATAGCACTCCAGTTTCCCTTGTTATCATCAACACTGATGCAGTTTTTCAGAGATTTTATTTTCATTCTGTTAGAAAGACTACTGCACACTTAACATAGTAATTCAGTTCTGATTTGACCTTGTCCCTCTGCCTACATACCTGCCTGCCTGCCTCTCAGCATCTGCTTCCCACTCATAAAAATTAACGTGTTTGCTATACTGTGACACTCAGTAAGTCTAGAAGTCCTGTTCTTCTAGTCTTTAGACACGCTTCATATGTAGTGAAGTTGCTTTTAGCTACCTCATAGCTAACTAACTGATCTGCGTACTATCTCTGCACATTCTCAAATCTCCTCTGAAATTATGTTTGATGGTAGTTTTTATATCATTTCTCCAGTGCTCTGTGGATCTATCCATTTTTTCTCCCTAGCCAATTATCACTGCTTCATTTTCCCATTGTTTTATATTATATATTATATGTATAGACTTTAATTTTATTTGTTTAATTAATTTAATCAATTTTTTTTTTACCAGGCATAGTTACTAATCAAATCTGCCCATTATACCTTTAGTGCACTGTTATAGCTAGTTTTAGTTTTACACCTCTGCAGCTGGTCTGCCCTTGCCTTGTACTGTTTCTTCTTTCCAAGAAATGTTGACTTTGTGTCTGCCGTAGTTAACCATTTTACTAAATTAGTATACTGACTATCAGTACTGTCAGCTGCATGGCACACGTGTGTGATCCACAATTGCAGTAGCACATCCCACAATTTTAAACAGCAAAGTGCAGTCAGCATTTAAAACAGCAAATATCAAAACCTGAGACAGAACAATTTAAAGAGTTTTTGCAGGGGGACTTTGCACCAGTGAGCTGCACAACATGGAAGGTAGTACCCTCACAGCCCACTACTTGTATACTCCAAGATTGCTTTACCTCAGTAATAGGAATACACCAAGGTACCACAGTTTCATCCTCAGTTAACAAGTGACAGGTTCTGCATTTTGCTGTTCAAAGTTATGGAACTTGCAATTATGAGTCACACACTTTTGCCATGCTGCTTTATACAACTGCAGTGGGGGCAGTGTAGCACAGCATGGTTTGTGCTATTATTGCCCTCTCCCATGGGTGTTTTTCTCTGGCGGAAATGAAAACCTTCTAGGACAGTAGCCCCTTCTCATGTCAGTGACCTCTCCCTATGCAGCAGCTACAGCTCATTCCTTTACACTATACTGGAAATGGCACAGCGCCCTCACATTAAATAAAACCCCTGGGCTGTATGTCTACATGCCCATGACAGGACACTGTCTGAAGCAGAGTGAGTCCAGACAGCCCAAACTGTCATTAAATAATTCAACAACTAGAGGTCTGATGAAATAGGCACTGGCTTATAGAAGTGCTGAGTTCTTTTGGGCCTTAAAACTGTTGAACAGAATTGCTTTTTGTCTGTGACATGCATGCAGCAAATCAAGTTAGAAAATGCAACAGTTAAAATATGCCATTTGTCTCCAGAAGTCGGAGTTCAAGAACATAGCTTATTAGTGGTAGAAGTGTGGCCAAATTGTCTAATGTCTGCACACTTGCAGATGATGACAAATGGTACATTGTTCAGTCACACCAAGTAGCAGTTGTGTTTTTGTATAGTCACGCTCAAAGGGCTGGCAATATGAGTCAGAATCTGGGTACTTGCTAAGCTTCACGTAGATGTCCTGTGTTTGTAAACAATTTTATTCAGATTATTGTGTATGCCTAATAAGCAAGACATATTTTTTGAAAAGTCATCTTTCTGAGCTTTAAAGCATTACAATACCAACATATATGTAGTATTATACCATGATCCCCCCAAAACGTGCAC
This sequence comes from Protopterus annectens, assembly GCF_019279795.1. Classification (NCBI taxonomy): domain Eukaryota; kingdom Metazoa; phylum Chordata; order Ceratodontiformes; family Protopteridae; genus Protopterus; species Protopterus annectens. Next base: position 371,059,385 of record NC_056748.1, on the reverse strand, counting down.
GCTGATTGGCCAGCGTGCCCGTTGTAAATCGAGTTATACTAATGGAAAAAGGTCCGGTCGCCCGGACTTTTTTCCATTAGTAGAACTCGTTTTTTTAAAACACTGTCTCGCTATGTTAAATGGGTTTAACATAGCGAGACAGCTTTAAAATAAGCAACGAAGATCTCTGTTGCTTATTTTAAAGCTGTCTCGCTATATTAAACCCATTTAACATAGCGAGACAGTGTTTTTAAAAAAAAGCAACGGAGAAAGCAAGATCTCTGTTGCTTTTTTTTAGTGTTTCGCTATGTTAAATGAGTTTAACATAGCGAGACAGTTTTAAAATAAGCAACGGACATCTCCGTTTAATCTCCATCTAAATGAGCTTAATCATTTTAACACTCAGTGTGATACTGAATTCATACCTCTGAACTGTACAGATTTTCACAGAACATCCAGATTTTTGCCTCATATTTTTGGTCTGTTCCTCATAATTAATTTTTTTTTTTTTTGACAAATCACTGGGATGATCTAAGGATTAAAATAATTAAATAATGGCATGCATTTAAGTTTTAGACTTCATATCCATCAGAAAATGCATTCTAAAACAAATTCTGTTATTTTTGCAACTTTCTAAGTTTATAAGAGCAGTATTTAAAATGTGTCCCTATTTTTGGGCCTTTGTCCCCCCAGTATGTTAGGCTTTGTCCAGATTTCTTGTACTAAGAGGTTGAGAGGTATACTTGAAGTTTAGAAACGTGTACACTGGCTCCATTCCTCCACTGAATCCTGGTCACTAAGTAGAGGAAATTAATTTAAACAAAGCAGCGTATTTTAACTTGTTTCATTCATATATTTTGTAGTTAAAAAACCTATTATAAAGTTATATATGTAAAAAGTTATTTTGCATAAAAATGTGTACAAAACACTGCTTATCTCAAGTTTTGCATAGTTTAAATTATTAAAGGAAGACTAAGAAAATGGTTTTGAAAACTGCCACTGCAATCTTAAAATCACCTTGTCTTTCTTGAGACTTGTCATAGTTAAAATATAGCATGTAGTTTTGGATTAAAGACCAAAAACCAGGTGAGTTGTGATAAGCATAGTTGCAGATTTTGCTGCTTTGTTTTATTCTGATTAACTCTGTAATGCTTCATTAAGGTTGGCACCATGGCTTAGAGAGGTGAGCCTCAGCACTGGGGGAGCCAACCAGTGAGGGAGGGAGATTAGAGGTTGACACCAGTTCATGTATCTTTGGGTGGGTGGGGATTGCAGGCTGGCCAGCTGCAATGCTGTCTCTCTGTCAGAAGAGTTAGCATAAGGATAGCCGATTGTCACAGCAGTTTTCATAGTGATGTAGTTTTTTGATGCTTCAATGATAGTTCGTTATTATTCTTGTGAAGCAGAACTCACCAAGCTCTGGAGTGTTCATGCAGTAGTCCAAATGATCCTTCTGGCTGTTAGGGGTTTTAAGCAGAGGTGTCAGAAAAGTTATCACTGGGATAAATGGCTTATGGTGGCCAGGTGGTCATAGCAATGATCCTGTATATAGTGTCTAGCTGTAGTTCACAGTAGAACACACTTGTGCTGTACTGGTGAACATGCATATGGGCTCTGTAGCATAGTCTGCATTGAGTTCTGCATCTGAGTTACCATCACAGAAGGAGTAGATCATTGGTACTGATTCAGAAGAGCTGGTTGTATGTGGGAGCCTGCTGGTAAGATGCATTAGTGAAGTACAAAATATTAATCCTTGTATAGCTCAAGTACATGCCTTTGCAATGACACATCCTGATTACTTCTAACCACTAAATTACTTAATAACTTTTTTACTTCTTTGATTCAAAGGCTGTACTCAAAAGCATCATGTCATAAAGAAAAAAATACGGTTACATGTCTGTACACAAGAAACAGAGCAAAAAAATACAAATAAGAAAGTGGGAGCAGTTTCTTTCCTGTAATAGGAATGGAGTTTAAAACATGCTTTGGAAGTAAAACATAAAATTATCAAGTTTGTAATACTGCTTGTGAAATTTGAGGCGTCTGCCTATATAGCCCAAATAGGCAATGCTCAAAAACAGTGCATCAGAAAGTTTGTTTAAATGATGGAGCTACACAGTCAACATTTGTTTTTCATTGTAAAATGTTTCCCCCCTGTAGTCCAACCACTAGACACAGCATACAAAGAAGAAGGATAAAAGTCCATAATTTAATGATTTCTCCTGTTTCTTGCCCATACCTAAACTGTTCTGGCTTTCTGTTTTTTTTTTTTTCCTGATACTTGCCACAGCATAGTTCTATTACATAGACACTCCGATTAAGATAAGTCATTCATTAGAGCAGGAGTAGGTAGGTTTTATGTAAAATATTTACGTATGCATCAGGGCAGCCACCTGGCTGGCTGTAGGTAATTCAGTGTTGGTGTGGCAGCCCAATCCCATGTGTAAAAATGGGGAGAAAGGGGCTCTGAGTGGATGGATGGGGGGGGGTGGATAACTGGATGTAAGAAACAAGCTTAATTAGGTTGCATGTCAGGGTCCATTACAATTTTGTGAAATTAATCTTCCTGTCAGGACAGGGAACCGTTGTGTGCGTTTACTCAATGCCGTTTGTAAATGTAATTTTTTTTAATAACATTTTGGATCTGAGTTGTGCAGTATCATAGCTTAGATGGTGATGTTCTGTATGTGGTACATTGAAAATCTGAGCCCAAAATGGTAAGCTTTGGTACAGTTGCAGGCATTTGTTGAAGATAATTTATAAAAAGAAAATGTATTCCCAGTAGAGTTACTTGGGAAAATCTTTACTTGTGGAGTCTTAAAACATCAGGAATATGTGTACTTTTTCATTTTTTTCTCTCCAATTATCTGCATAATCCAAGCCAAGCCCAAGTCAGAACTTTCATTAAAGTACTTTAAAATGCTTTTAAGAAAGATTTTTGCCGGTGCTTATTTTTTAAAGTTAAGCTGCCCCTCAGCAGAGCACAGGACATGACACTGAAGAGGTAGTGCATGGAGAGGTGGGCTCTCCTGACTGACCTTTTGACAGGAATAGCTTAATAGTGAGACCAGCGATAGGCTTGTTTCGTGCAATTACATATATTGAGCATATTTTGAGTATACGTTTTCTTTTTGACAAAAAACTAATCTAATGTGGGTTGCTCAATGAGGAAGTATTATTTCTGCTAGATGTCATATGCATGCCTTTTATTTATTGGAATTTTGCCAGAAGCTCTGACAAGCAATTACTGGCTGAGCAAGTGGAACAGACATGCAACTAGGTCAGTATTGTTTACAACACAACTGTAAGAGAGTAAACTGATGGAAATCCTTTAGAAATGTTGCTGTTTAAGCAAGCATGCAACAGATCTACATCTCATACACAGGAAAACTAGCATGACTGACAGTTTGGGGACAACACATGCTGTTACATGTGAACAGCAAGCTAAAATAAGAAGTCAGTATTTTGATGTTCTGATTCATGCTTCATAGTTTGTTATATTATTATGCATGTTTGTTTTGGGAGCAGAATATTTTCTTTATATTTTATAATGGGAATATGTTTTGGACTTCTGTTACACACTATCAGGTGTAATTCCAAACTTTCTGCAGACATAATCACAAGTGCTTGTTCTCCCCTCTTCATTCTTGTTTAATGTTGTTGCACATGTTTCCCTAAATGTGTTGTTCTTGTCTTCAGTTTCTACAGAAGTGTGAATGAATTTGAGAATTAAGTCTTAATTTGATTTGTAAAATTCAGATTGCAGTACCACATGTTATGTTTACTCTGTATGTGGTTGTTGAAACTGGGTTATCTGTCTCATTTTAATGTTTTACTTGCAGAACTACACTTGTTTTTGCTTTCTGTTTATTTCTATCTCTGCATCTATTTTGTGCCAGTGTTTACCAGCCTAGCCTGCCTTGGGTCCCAGGGGCTAACTGCATTGATGGTCAGCTACTGCCCCAGTTTTCAACTGTCAGCATTTCTGGATCCATCAGTTCCTTATAAGTGCCCACAGTGGAATGTTTGTCTTAACTTCACTATTTGGATCCATTTGCCTTTTTGGGAGTTTGTCACCAGCCAGGAGAAGGGAAGTTCTTTGAATAGATGGTACAAAATTCAGAGGTGAGGAAGGTCTGTAGGTGTCAGGCATAAAAGTAGTTTTTATAACAACTTTTATTAAATTATCACTTAAGACATAAGCAAACATACATTAACAGAAAAGAAAACCATTTTACCATTTTTCCATTTAAATATAATATACATCATATATTTTCTTTGATACTATCGTCAGCCCAACATTTAAAAAAAATGCTAAATTCCTGCCTTCCCTTAAACCTCACTCTTCCTCCTGAACATTATTATTATGCATGTATTGTTCCCACAAATTTCTATTTTTCTATGTAATTTACTCCTCCTCTTTTCTAAAGATACCTCTTCCAGTTCTTTTATCTTTTTTATTATATTCATTACCTCAAATGCAGCTGGTGTAGACTTTGATTTCCATTTTCTAGTAATTAGGCATAAAAGTATTGTTGAGCGGTTCAGAATGGTCCCCCCATACTCCAATTTTCTTTAGTGACTGTTGCTGTTCTGATGATTGTTCATTTTCATGTGGAATTGCTCAAACAGCAGTTATCCCTTAATCCCTTGTTGCCTGAATTCTCTCAGAAGTCTCTCACCTCATCCTTCAGGTTCTTTTTTGCCAATCTTCCAACTCAGTTGCAAACTCAGACCTACTGGGAGCTCAAACAGATGCTATACATCTCCGTACAAGTTAGTACACAGGACTCCTTTTAAGTGTTCTTATCTCTAAATGTAAGCGGAAAAGCCCATTAGACTGACTTCTTTATACCTTGTAGTTTTCAGGTTCCTGTATTACACCCCAGTATGAGCTTGCTTTTACTCTTGCTATGTCTTCATGTGAAAACCTGTCTTTCTTCATTACAAAGATCGTAATACCTCTCATGCAAGGCACTGTGGGTGTTTGATGATATGTACTTGCACAGACAGTGGAAGTCTTACTTTCATCGTATTACTTACAAATCTTATAATAATAATATTTCCTATGTGGATGCTTCTTTTAAAAAATAGTTAACTCCTTAATTCTGTTATAGAATCCAGCCAAAGAAAAGTGAAATAAAAAAATAATAATATGGAAGAAAGGGTCAGGTTTCAAATATTTGTTCCTTGCAGCTTAATCTCCTCTGTACTTTGTACTGTTCATCAATTGTGTATCAGCATGGTTTATAAAGTCATTACTGCAAAATGGGTCCAGATGCAAGTGTTATAAGTAAGCCACTCCAAACTCCATTTCTCTTTGCTCGCTCATCTACCTGTAACTGCTACTTTATACAGGTAAGAAATCCACTGTAGCTCTGACATGCCCATCTCTTGGTGTTCACGTTTCCAAAGTATATATTGTATTGTAGTAGTTCTAATGTACTATATAAACTGATTGTGAATTGTTTGCTACTGTACAAGTATCTATAATAAATGCTTTTCAGCTGTAGATTGTTTTGTACAGAAATATAGTTATGCCTAAAAAAGGGTCTGTTGAAGATCGATCTGCTCACTCATTTAATAAATAAAATAGTATGGAGACTGTATTTCATATGTACAGTTGTAGATGTATTTAACACTTCACTTTTAATGCTTTGTATGTCCTTTGTCAAATAAAGGGTAGGGTTGACTTAATGATTAAAGTCTTTACCTCATAGGTACAAGGTACAGGATTTGATTCTGACCTCGGAATATTTGCTAGGGTTGAAATGGCCCTTCAGGGCATTTAGTCTAATATTCACCTGTGACTAGACATCTTGTAATTGTCCAAGATGATCTGGAGTGCAGGTTTATGTTCTCCATACAGCAGTTCCTCAAAACATCCTTGAAGGTGTGTGTCATGGATTAGAAATGTATGAGGAAGGTATAACAAATTAGACTCTGTAGTAGGAAAATGTAGTACATTCTGTCACATAAATCTGAGCTATATTTTTTGTATAAATTACGGATACTAAGTTCATACATTTTGTAGTTCATGTTACTTTGGGAAGGCTGAAAGGTGACCAGTAGGTATGGAACTGAGCTGTGTGTCCTGTTTATGGGTGAATCTAGTTTCAGGACTGAGTAGTGAGTTGTTTGAGGATTAAGCAGTTTGTAAAGGGCTGAATCCAGAGAGTGCTGTTGATCTGGCAACTAGTGTAAAAGGGTTAAAGCTATGAGCCATTAACAAGCTGCTTCTTGTAGTCCAGGTTGTGAATCCTCCAACCTCCATTTGCCTACTGAGCAAGTCACTTTACCATTTTACCTGATGTCATTATACATCATGAATGGAGAAACTCGAAATTTACTGGTGGAAAAATAAATCCTGTTCCAGGGCTGTCCGGCAGTGGTATGTGTGTGTGTGTGTGTGTGGGGGGGGGGGGGGGGCTATGTCTCTACATAAGTCTCCTACATAACTATGTACGTGTGCTGCATTATATGTCTAAGGAGCCCCTGAAGCCAATTCAGAATAAAAACAGACAGAAACCAATGCTGGGGAAGTGAAACCTGACTACTGATCCTTTACTGTATGCATCATTTTGTGACAGAAAGCAAGACGAAAATAGAAAGAGTGCATAGGACAGCAGGAATGCTGCATAGATATTGTAAGTTTAAATGTCCTGCCTTAAAGAAATCATGAAAAGTGCAACAAAAAGAAATAGCCTTTAAAATCCAAGAAGAAAAGGTTTCCTTGATTACAGGTAATCATAAAGACCGAGGATGAAAAGAAACTAACAACTGATCAGATTTTCTAATAGCCTTAGTCTTATCCAAATAAAATCTGAGTTGCACATGCACATCCAAAGTATGTAGCATCCTCTCATTGTCTGAGTGCAGAGAGCGGAAAAGAGTAGGCAAATTAATAGCCTGATTAAGTGACAACTCCTTAACCACCCCAGGTATAAAAGAAGAATTAGTACACAAGGACATCCTGTCCTCATGAAATATCAAAAAAGGAGGACAAGCCATAAGGGCCTGCAACTCAGACACCCATCTGGCAGAAGTAAGTGCCAACAAAAGAACAGTCTTCCAAGAACAATGTTGCAAGGAAGCTGAAACAGCAGCCTTAAAAGGAGCCTGAGTCAACTTGTCCAAAACAAAATTAAGATCCCAGGGAAGAGGAGGAACAGGCTTCCTGGGAAGTCTAATATGAAGGATGCCTTTAAGAAATGTTTAGTCTCAAATCTAGAAGCTAAAGGAGGAGTTAAAGGCAGACAAGCAGCGATAGCTGATAAGTGGGCCTTAACAGAAGAATAAGCCAAACCAGCATTGAGCAATTCACACAAATAAGAGAGAGCCAAAGAACAATCTACAGTTATTGGGTCCAGGTTACAAGAGAGAGACACCAAATGGAAAACCTCTTCCATTTGGTTAAGTAGGATTTCCTAGTAGTAGGTTTCTTGGCCTCCTGCAGCATGTCCTCAGAAAAAAAAGCATGGACAGGTGGGGATGGATGAGAGATCCCTTGTCTTTTGTGAGTAGATCCACCCTGTGAGGTAATTTGTGATCATTGCCCTTGGCTAGATGCAGAAGTAGAGGGGGCCAGTGCTGGCACAGCCAAAAGGGAGTCACCAACAAGATTCTGGGAGGATCCTGCTGAATCTTGAACAGGCTTTTCAGAATGAAAGGAAGGGAAGTAAATGCAAAAAGAAACATCCTCTTCCAAGAAAATGAGATGGTGTCCACCTTCCACACCAGAGTACCTGGGACTCTGGCACAAAACAGAAGTTGTCTGTTCAGAGGAGAGGCAAATAAATCTGATGAACAATGTCCGGAAACAAATCCCTGTGAAACATCCATTTGTGGGATTGAGTTAAGGATCTGCTCAGAGCATATGCCACAGTGTTCTGCTCTGAAGGGATGTAAACTGCCTGAAGAGTCACTTGATACCTGACAGCAAGATACTATACCAGAAATGCCAACCAGCAAAGAAGATCCTGTTCCTCCCTGTTTGTTGATATACCACATCACTGTTGTATTGTCTGTGAATGCCTTGAGAGGAGTAAAGAGGATGAAATGCCTGAAGAGCCAGCATAAGAGCTCTCATCTCTTTGGCAACGATGTGCTCCTTCTGCTGAGGAGACTACCACACCCCCTGCACCTTTAGGGAGCCAAATGTTGCTCCCCATCTCACATCCAAAGCATCTGTGAACAGTTCTTGAGGGCAAAGAGGGTGATGAAAAGGGAGCCTTGGATTCAGAGACAACTGCTGAATCCATGAGTGATGTTCCTTCTTGAGACAGGGAAGAAGAGGAACTACAAAGTCTAGATGCGTATGTTGAAGCCACACTGACTTCAGAAACCACTGGAACTTCCTCATGGAATTTGGCCAGAGGGAGCATTGGAATGGTGGAAGCCATGAAACCCAGAGCTCTCAGAATCTCCCTGGCTATAATGGAGGCCAGGGGAAGGAGAGTTTGAAAGTAAGAAATAAGAGTTAAGGCCTTTTGAGGAGGCAGGATGCTAGCATTGCCACTGGCTGAATCCTGCAACCCAGAAAGACATGATCCTGAGAAGGAGCCAGAGAAGACTTCTTGAAGTTTATTGTGAACCCAAGGCTCTGAAGAAGGGAAATGGCAAAATGAAGATTTTGTAAAAGGATCTCTGGAGAGGATGCCTGAATCAGCAGGTTGTCCAATTAAGAAAATATTGGGATCCTTTAAAGCCTGAAAAAATGCAATCACAGGAGTAAGGCATTTGGTGAACACCGTTGGAGCAGTAGAAAGTCCAAAGGGCAAAGCAGAGAACTGAAAATGCCAGGAAGGAACAGAGAAATGCAAAAACTTCCTGAAAAGAGGATGGATCAGAATATGGAAATAAGCATCCTTGAGATCCAGAAATACCATAAAGGCCTGAGGGAGCAAGAGAGGAAACAGAGTCTGAAGGAACTACATCTCAAAGAAAGGCACCTTCAAAAAAGTGTTTAGATGAAAGAGGTCTAGAATCAGTCTCCAACTGCCCTCCTTTCTGGGCACTAGAACATTCTTGAGTAAAACCCCTTCCCCCTTTGGGACACAGGCACCTCTTTAATAGTGCCTTGAAACAAGATATCTCAAAGAACCTCTGGGGAAAAAAGGAAGTTGTTCCACACAGTGAGGTACCCCTGACAAACGACTGACAGAACCCAAGAATCCTGAATGACTTGAAGCCAAACAGGAAGAGAAAGAGGAATGTGGTTGGGAAGAGATGGATAGTCATACAGCACCTAGTTTGTCAGGAAAGGAAGGCTTCTGAATCCCTGTAGTCTGAGCGGCCTTAGCAGAGAGAGCCTGTTTGCCACCCTTTTTACCTTTAGCAGAAGAGCAAGATTGCCTACGAACAAAGGCTGGCTTAGAAGGGTAGTTTCTCTGAAATTTAGGCACAGGAGAAACAAACACATGTTTAAGCTCTTGTAAGGCCTTTCCCTTATCTTGAAGAGACTTAAACAAACCCACAGCTGCTTTACCAAACAAAATTTTTATTATCCAGGGGAGCATCCATCAATGTAGCTTTAATATCATCAGGTAAAGTTTGAAGCGCAAGCCAAGAATACCTCCTCATTACTAAACCTAAAGCAGCATCCCTAGAAGAGGCATCTGCTGCATCATAACTACATTTGATAAATGATGGACCACTTGAGAAGAAGTCCCTAGCAAGTAAAGAGTAGACGTTTTACCCTCAGAGTCTGAAAGATCAGAAATAAGCTGACAGGCCTGAGAAAGAAGAGCCAACACATACCTAGACATATGGGTCTGATAATTAATAGCCCTAAAAGCTAGGGTAGTAGAAGTATAAACCTTCTTAACCAGCCTTTCCATGGTTCTACTGTCCTTGTCAAAAGGCAGTAACTTGGGTGAAAGAAGCAATTGAGATGTCTTATCAGAGGCTACAGACACCACAGAGGGGTCAGCAGCAGGACATTTGTACAAAAAGTTCCAGTCCTCCGGCATCCTATAAATCCTATTGGGCTTCTTGCAAGCAGGGGGCAGAGAATTGGGCACTTTAGAAGCATTGGAAAAAGAATCCAGCAAAGCAGCCAAAACAGGAAGAATAGCCGCTGGTTTAGGACATTCCGTCTGCAGTAACATTCCATCTTTGGATATCAGAGAGCTGAGCAGAATCCCACTTAAAAAGTTCCATCATCCTAGAGATTTTGTCCCCAAAGGAAATTTCCTCAAAAGGAGTATCGGGACTATTAGATTCGTTCTCCTCCTCTGACCCATAATCCAAAGGAGAAGGAATTTGAGTAGAGTAAGCCAGGGATTCTTCATCAGAATCAAGCTGTTCCTCAGAAGAACCCTGCTCTCTAGGCCTTTTAAGGGGAGTAGAGGACCAAGGAGGAGCAGGAACAGAACCCGCTTGAGGAGGCCTTAATGACATGGATTAAAGAACCCCTCCGTAAAGGCCTGTCACTCACTTTGTGGATCCCTAGGAGCAGAAGAAACAGGTTTAGTTTTTTGTTTCTTTTTTAAGGGTCTGCCCTATAAAACTGAGAGGGCTCTGACCCAAAACAACATTTGATAACCGTAGTAGGAATTTCTTCCCTAACTGGAATCTATGGAACCATCCTAGGCCCCTGGGAAACAATCAACCGTGGTTCTCCCTGAATGTCCAAAATGGATGCCTGCAAAGCTTCATTGGAAGTGCAGCCAGCAAAACCCTCTCCAGCATCCAACCTGGTCTTGGCAGAGAAATCAGACAACAGAGCCAGGAGAGCCTCTGGTTTCATAATGACCTCAAGAGAAACACCTGGCAGAGGCTGAACAGCAGAAGTTTCTGGTCTTACCTTTTTCACCTTCTTCTTCCCTAATGGCTGACCCTTGTGGCAAGAAGCTCCTTCCATTGTTTCTTTAGCAAGAAGCTTAAGATGCTGGGTTCTCAAGATACAAGGAAAGGGAAGAAAACCTACTACAAAGGGTTATCGGGATGTATGCCCGACAAATCAAGCAAGACGTATGATCACGAGAAGCTCCTAGGCAAAACAAAGGCACTCATCATGGTGGTCTTTATGAGATATGCCCACACTGGCATTTACCCTTCCTGGATGATATTAACCCCTAACAGCACAAAAAAGCCAGGAAAAAACAAACCCCAACAGGGTGCTAATCTGCAATGGCTCACTTCAGCAAATAGGCATAGGTGTACACTGAAGAATGAAAATGCATTCAAAACTGGCAGAAAATGGACATAAGCAAACAGACCGATGGTTAGATGAAGCATTCAGACTGGAGACAAAGAAATTCTGAAGATGGTATGCCTGAATGTCACCTGTATGCCCTACGCTATACGAGGAGAGTTTGGGTGACGTTCTGCATACCTTAAAGCAACAGTAGGCTTTGGGAGGCTGGCCATACATTGGGCTTCCATGGCAGGAAATCATGTATGTTAAGAATACTGCAGTGGTGAATGTAAGGACATCTATTGTCCCCAGCTTTGCAGATGCATGAGGAAAAGAGGCATTTGAAATATGTAAAATCTGAGGGAGGGGTGCCAAAATGAGGAGGTTAGTTACAGTCGAAGTAGCGTCTTGCTGGAGGAGAGCTGGGTATAGTCAGCATCTGGATTCAGCCTGGGTCAAGCAGCTCAAATTGTCACAGTGATGAACAATACGGATATCCTGGTCTGATGTCAGGATGAAGCTTGTAATCCTGGCACATATATATTTATATAAATAAATAAATACATATGTACAGAGACGTGTTTGTCAGTGGCTGTTTTAGATTACTCCCGCTTTTATATAGGAGCAGGGAGAGAGGAACTGTATTGGCAGCTGTATATTTTTAGTTGGGAGTACAAGAAACTTGAGATAATGTAGTAATCCGTACTTTTACTTCGCCTTTTCCACAGCAGTGTGTAGATCTGCTCAAAGAATGACATTGCTTCATCAATTACTGAGCCTTGGTGTCTGAAGGACTGAACTTGCTCATTGGGAACACCAGGTGAGGAATTAATAGTCCTTTGAGGACAGGAATGTGAAACTCCTTGTTGCTACATAAATAGTCATGTTCTCTGAGGCACTGACAAGAAAGAAGCTGTCAGGCATGCATTTTTCTAAAGAAGATAGTAGTGCCATTGTATTTATGTGAGGGGACATAACATAGCAAAGCAACATGATTATGTTTAACATTGGGACCTCCATTGCAGTGCTGCCAAATCTCATTTATAGAGAGTCAAAACAGGGGGGTGACCAAGTACATGAGTTGATAGTCTGGAGTCCAGACTGGGCTAGTTAATCAAGCAAAACAAGGCACAAGAAATGGTATGAGATACCTTGCTGAAGCCCAGGAAGAGGATGCCTGTACATTGGCTTCTGTTAATGGCAGTCAGAAAGAACTTAGTTTAATTGATGGATTATGTTTGGTCTTGAGTCTGTTTCAAATCCATTAGTAAGTTACTACTGTAGGGGTATTTTGTCAGTTGTAGATTCAGTTTTGTGACTGGGTTTGGTACAGAAGTGGGTCAGTAGTTGCTGACTAGAGCCTTTTACTCTGCCTTAGTAACAGGGTGATGTGTACAATTTTACACTGATGTAGAACAGTGCCTTCACTTAAAAAATAATGTAAGAATAGCCAAACCAGGGTTGCACTTTGGGAAGCCATTTTCGGGAATTTAAGTGGAAGGTCATTAGCTTCAGCTGCTCCATAACCTGTAACAGTCATTTAACAGATTAGGACTGTATGACATGAATGTGGATGGAAGAGGAAGTTATTGTGCAGTCTGGTGCAAGCCAGGGTGCAGCAGGAGGTGTCTAGGTAACTGTGTGGGGAAGGAGGCATTTACTGGGTCTCCAGAATAAATGGCACATTCATTACTGGTGACTCATTTGGACTTTACATTCTTACTATACTTACCTTATAGTATTTTTGTTGTTGTTTCTAAGTGTAGGCTCTTCAGTCTTAATGTTTTTTTGTATTTTAATAAGGCTGTACTGCAGAGGTACTTATAATGAGGAATGGGTATACTGACTTGTAAATGCTAGTACATTCCTTATTGTTTTGCAGTCTTCTGATAGTACTGAGACTTCATTTAAGTTATGTTTTAATACTGCCTTATTAAAAAAATCATTGCAAATGTTTACATAGAAAATTCAAGCAAGTAATATGTTTTGAGATCTGCAGAATAAGTCAGTATCCTTGGTTGTTTTGTTTAGAAAATCAGACATTGCTGGTTATGAAACAACAAGCAGCATTACTGACCCATTATTAACACCATTATGTCCTGTAATGTGTCATATGAAAGAAATTAAAGGATTGCATTGCGTTGTTAAAAATGAACTAAAATGAAGTTCTCAAGAGGGATATAATGACAGCAGGTAAAATTTGTGTGCAGCAGGAACCAAGATTATTGGCTATCTCTTTGCAATACTGGCATTTGAATGTATTCTGTGTACCAAAGTAGGTGCTGCAGAGATGAGCATCAAGTACACACTATACAGCATGTCTTCATTGAAGGCCAGGAAGGACAGCACAGGCCTGATGGTTCATGACTGGCATAATGGTTAAGGTGCCTGCCTTACAAACACAAGGTGCAGGGTTTGATTCTGACATGGGGTAATTGGCTAGGCTTAAAATGATCCATAAGGGCACTTAGCCTAGTACTAATCTATGAACCTATGAGAGAAAACAGCCGTGGAAGACTTCAAGCTATACAGTAGAGTAAGATGTTGCAGTCCTCAATATGTGAGAGCAAAACTAAAATGGATGAGGTATACAGAAAATATGAGTACATTTTATTTGTTACAATCGCAGAGCCAGAGCTATTGTACAGTATTTCAGAAGAGATGATAACCACATTAACTAATAATGGCCTGTATTGTAGAGTGGTACACCCATAGTTAGTAGTTATTGAGAACACCATAAGCCAGACCAGGAGGATACCAGCAAGGCTGAAGAACATTACAGAGGTGCAGGCTGATATTGTGTGATGCACAGATGGGAGTATGAAGGAGAACAGCTGATGTCACTGCGTGCCTGCATCTCCTTCGGACAACAGATAAGAAATAAAATAGCCTGAGCAGATGTTTCTGTTAAAGCTGCTGACTTTCATTAGGGAAATGCAACTGGTCATATAGTAAGCAGCTGGGAACAAAAATGTATATTTAAAAAAGAAGTGACCACTTAGTTGAACTGAGCCTTTCGCATGTGTTATTATTATTTGGAGATGTTAACAGTAGAGTTTTTATCATGACTCCTAATTTCGGCATTTGAACTCCACAGCTTACCATTTTAAGCTTCCCCTTCTGCTGTTATGCCTGTGACTCAAGGGCATAAAGTGTGTGATACAGGGCAGTTTTGGGAATGTGTCATTGAACTAAATGCAGCTTTAGCACTTGGTTTTATTTAAGGTCAATGATGGCCATTTAAGATGCTTGTAAAGCCCATCACTTGAATTAGAAACCTCTTTTAAATCATTTGCTGACTTTCATTATTTATTAAATGGCCTTTTTTCAGTATTTAACTTTGATCTCAAACTGCATCCATTTCAGTGGTGCATACTGTCCCAGCTTACAACTTGTATCCCTAATAATGAAGGCAAGAAAGAGAAAACTGTGGGAAAATAAAACATGATTTAGACACGTGTTTACCATTCACAGTGTAGTCATCATTCAGAGAGCCACACAGACTTCATCTTTCATTTTAAATATACTGGCCAGGACTCCAGAACATAAGAATTCAATGTGTTTTTTTTTTTTTTTCTTTCTTGTGGGTGTGAGGTTGGGGGAATGACAGCCTACAGTAAGGCATTCTGTAGGGCATATGCACAGCTTTCCTGAGCAGCCGAAGGGATAAAGAGCCATAGTGGCATAGTTAAAGACCTGTGTCATAATGCAGACAAAGGGTGCTGAACAATCACTTATTAAATAAATTTTTTATTCCCACCCAGCCACCAAACTTCCAGCTGCCTTCTCAAATGAAAGCTGTGGGCTTTATCACCACCTTTAGGACAGACTCTTCGCACTGCACATTTAAAAAGAATTGTTACTCACCTACTTAGCCCTGGATTAGCAAATTTTGGTGTTCTTTATGTTATATCCTGGCAAAGAAGACAGAGTAGCTTATGGGTCAAAGGCATGGTATTCAAATTGGTAAACAATGTGTGGCAGGGTTTGTGAGTGGATCTCATATGATTCTGAGAGTTCTCATGAAATGCCAGTGTGCATATCTTAACTGCATCCTTTCAACAAGCATGCTCTTCAGAATGGTAGATAGTCTGTGCTACCTGACCTATCTACCACTCCAGAATGCATTCTTATCCTCCAGCTGTGAGGCAGCTGCTTGATCCTTTGCACACAAGATTGCCTCTAATAGGTTTGAGGGGGTGACACTTCACAGTGAGCATTTGTAGATGTTACTGTGGATGTTCATCATGCTATACTGCTGCAGTCATCACACTTGGGTAATGCTGTCGTCAGGCGGTCCCGCAGTCGGCCGAATCCCAAAGTCTTGGTCCGGCATCGGTTGTCGTCGCCTCTTCCCTGACGTCAGTGCGACAGGGGTATAAAAGAGATGGTCTTTCTTGCCACGCGGTGCCCGAAGCAGAAGCAGTTCGCAAGTGCCGGTCGGCCAGCTCCTGAAATTTTCGTATCGAGTTTCAGCCTGATGTCTTCTCTAAAGCTAAGTACCCCATTGGGGAAACTTTTCTTGCCTCAGACCGATGTCAGACAAAGTTAATAACTGTATTTCTTGTGGGAAGCAAATACCTCATAAGGATTTTCATTCTTATTGTATTCCTTGCCTAGGCCCAGACCACGATGTCTCTGGTTGTCGGTTCTGTGCTAGGTTCAACAAGCGTACAATAAAGCATCGGGCAGAATTCGCCCAGCATTATTTTGGCAGAAAATTTAATTATAGCATGCCGTTGGAGCAACCAACATCAGCAATGATTAAAAACGCAAAGATAAGGACCAGCAGCCAAGGCCAAGACCAGATACCGAGGCCTCAGCAAGGCCTGATGCCGGTTCTCCGGTTTTCAGCGAGGCCCCTGACTACCGCTGATTCAGAATTTCTGACGGCATCCCAAACCGAAACCGTTGGACCTCAGGATTCAGTTCCACCTCACTCCTCGGACACCAGCCCTGATGGGGATCCGGAAACTTTGAATAGACCTTCGGTCTCAGAGGGTGTTTTCAAACCGACAACTGCCTCTGCCAAGCCTTATGCTAAGCTCAAAGCCCCCTTGAAAGTTAGAAAACCGGGGCCACCCCCCCCCCCCCCCACAGGCCCCTATGCCTAAAAAACAGATGCTTAAGATGGCTGAGGATTTAATTACCCTTATCAGGGGATCCCAACCCCCACCTGACAAAAGGCCTAGACTGGAGGAAGATTATCCTTCCTCTGACCAAGCATCCATTTCCTCAGGCAATTCTGACGACCAGGGTTACTCCTTCCCTCCTTATGAAGACTCAGATGCTGAAGAGTCCATTCCCTCTGTCTCCCCCCCCTGAAGACTACTCTTTTGGGGAAACTTTACACACCATGAGGGAACACTTCCACTGGGAAGGCCAAGATTACTCTGACTCCAAGAAAAGACTCCGTGAGTTGTTTCTTCTTCCACAGCATAGACCCCTGGCAATTCCTCCAGTTTTAGACATTTTGGATGATGTTTTCTCTGAATCCAGTTTAAACCCAGATTCCTTACCTCCAGCTCCAGCTAAACCAGACAGATTACTACCGAGTTCCTGATACTCATAAGTTTCTATACAAAAGCCCTAATGCAGACCCCAAGACCATTTCCCAGGGTCCCAAAGGGGTTAAGGCCTCTACTGCTAAGAATCCACTCCCTTCTGAAAGAGATTCCAGAGCATTAGAAAGATGGGGAACGAAAGTGTATACTTCTGCCACTTTGGCCATGAGGGCATTAAACTGCCAATTCCACATGCTAATATACCAACAGTATTAGATTACACAGTTAAAGCAGAAGCTGATCCCTCAGACAGATCGACTAGATTTGAAAGCGATACAGGATTTGCTGCATGCAGCAGAACAAGTGGGAAAACATACCTTACAGTGTGGTTTTGATTCATTGGAAGCCTCATGTAGAGCAGCTGTCACAGGGTCTGTCATACGTAGGCATGCTTGGCTTAAAGAACAAGCCTTACCAGAACATGTCAAAGCAAAGTTATTGGATGCCCCATTGCAGAAAGATGTGTTATTTGGTGTCAAAGCAGAGGAAGTTTTGAAGAAAATGGAAGAAAAGGCAAAATCTATGCAAACAGTTTAAGATTTTTTACAGGTACAACCTCCTCGTTTCAGCAGAAACTGGCCATCTAAAAACTGGTCCTTTCCTGCATCAGACAGACCCCAAAGTGGTAGGTACAGGCGCCCAAGGGGCAGAGGCCAGCCACAAGGTTCTTTCAGGCCTAGACAATGGCATACAGCAACTCAAAGAGGTGGAGACGAAAGATCTCAACCTTTCAGGAAACAAAGACAATGACTTCCCTCTTCTCCTGCCAAGTAAAATTGCCCTGGCAGCACCTTTGGGAGGGAAACTGGCTCTATTTCCACAAAATTGGCGCATCATAGCAAAGGACAAATGGATTCTGGACATTATAACCCGAGGCTACAGAGTTCATTTCCACACTTTACCTCGGATGAGAGGCATGCCAAATCTGCCTCCAAACCAAATGGCAGAGGCTCAAACGCAAATTTCAGCTCTCATGGATATGAAAGCAATTCAAAAGGTACCTACAAGAGAGCAAGGTCAAGGTTTTTACTCAAGACTGTTTCTAGTCCCAAGAAAGGACAAAGCCTGGAGGCCCATCTTAGACCTCTCAATTCTGAACACATACCTGGAGATACCCAAATTCAAAATGCTCACTCTACAGCAGCTCCTTCCCATGCTGGGCAAGGAGTCTTGGCTGGTAACGTTGGACCTCAAAGAGGCTTACCTGCATGTCCCTATCAGACAAGATTGCAGAAGATACCTCAGATTTTTGGCAGGTACAACGCATTATCAATTCTCTGCACTGCCCTTTGGCTTATCTACTGCGCCCAGAGTATTTACGAAATGCCTGGCATCAGTAATTGCATATTGCAGACAACGAGGAATACAAATTTACCCATATCTGGACGACTGTCTGATCCAAGCGGACAGCAAGGGCATTCTATTACAGCATCTGGCTTTTGTAACACAGCTGCTCAGTTGCCTAGGGTACACAGTAAACAAAAAGAAGTCAAAACTAATACCCTCACAACAAATAATATTCCTGGGTGCCAGCTTAAATACAACGGCCCAGATGGCTTACCTCACGCCAGACAAACAAAAGCAATTGACTCAATACTTCAAAAAGATGGCAACTTTTACCCAGCTCACTGCAAGGAAAATCCTGCAGACATTGGGGTTCATGGCGTCATGCATTCAACTAATCCCATATGCAAAGCTGCATATGAGAAAATTACAATGGTACCTGAAAAGTGTATGGTTTCAACATAGGCACAGCCTCGAAACAAATAAACCTATCATTCCCTGCCTTCAAAAAGAGTTCCTATGGTGGGCTCAAGCATGTCAGACAAACAAAGGTCTTCCCTTCGCCTTACCTCCAGCAAACCAAACCATGACAACAGATTCTTCAGACTACGCCTGGGGAGCGCACATGGCAGGACAGTGCATACAGGACAAATGGTCTGCAAAACAAATGCATCTTCACATCAACCAAAAGGAGATGCTAGCTGTGCAAAATGCCCTGACAGCCTTCAAGGACCTCTTGCATCCAGGACAACTTCTAATAAGGACAGACAACACCACAGTAATGTGGTACATAAACAAACAGGGAGGAACACACTCCTACCCTTTATGCAGACAGGCTATGACCTTCTGGAACACAGCTTTGACCTACCAAGTACAACTACAAGCACAATTCCTGCCAGGAAAGGAAAACATGTTGGCAGACGAATTAAGCAGAAACTTGGCAGACCCCCACGAGTGGAGACTACACCCACAAGTATTTTCAATGATAACTCAAAGATGGGGATGTCCAGACATAGATCTATTTGCATCCCCCAACAATTGCCAATTACAAAAATTCTGCACAAGGACTGGAAAGTGGACACTCTATCATTCAGTTGGACAACACTGACAGTCTATGCCTTCCCTCCACTACCTCTATTGACCAAGGTATTACTGAAGGTCAGATCAGAGAGACCACAAATGATCCTCATTGCTCCGGACTGGCCACGCCAGCAATGGTACCCATTGTTAAGGAACTTGACTCACAGCCCTCCATGGATCTTGCCTCAATTCCTACTACTGTTGACTCAGAAAAACTATCAAACCAGTCACAGCCAGCTCAGAACTTTAAATTTAGCTGCATGGAGAATTCCTTAAATTATCAATCAACACTTCTCTCAAAGGACGTCCTGAATGTAATTATGGAGGCCAGGAGGCCCAGCACCAGGAAGACTTACTCAGACAAATGGAAAAGATTTTGTGCATGGCACCAGGCTAAAGGTCAAAATCCTTGGATTCCAAACATTCCTCACATACTGCAATACCTAACTGAGATGTTACACAAAGGCCTTTCCTTCTCCTCCATTAAGATCCATGCTTCAGCCATTTCAGCTCAATATAATACGGATCCCCCAATTTTCTCACACCCTTTACTTGGACAGTTTCTCAGAGGGGTTAAGAATATAAGACCCCCCCCAGAAAACCACCAACACCAACTTGGGACCTGAACTTCGTTTTAGAAAAGTTAATACTACCTCCTTTTGAGCCAGCATTCTCAGCAGAACTACAATACTTGTCTTGGAAAACTGCCTTGAGGCTATTACCTCAGCACGCAGGGTCTCAGAACTACAAGCACTTATGGCAGTGGAACCTTTCATCACTTTCCATCAGGACAGAGTCTCTTTACGAACTAACCCTACCTTCATGCCCAAGGTAGCATCCAGTGTGGCTTTGAATCAGACCATTCATTTACCCACCTTTTATCCTAACCCACAGAATAAAGGAGAAAGGCTCCTTCACTCTTTGGACATTCACAGACAGCTATGTTACTATTTAGATAAGACAAAGATCTTCAGAAAAACTGACCAACTCTTTGTATCATATGCTGCAGGTTCACAAGGAAAGGCTATTTCAAAACAGACCATCTCCAAATGGATAGCACATTGTATCTGCTTTTGCTACTCGCGCCATGGTTTGGCAGTGCCTATCAATATTAGATCCCATTCTACCAGGGCTACTGCAACCTCAGCAGCCTTTCTCAGAGGGTTTCCGACCAAAGACATTCTGGAGGCAGCTACTTGGAGTTCAGTGCACACCTTTACCAAGCACTACAACCTTCCATTATACTCAAAAACCAGGGCTGGTTTTGCCACTGCAGTTCTGCAGGGCATCCTAGCATCACCTAACCCAGTTTAGTGCCAGCCACCCTTCCATAGCTTTGGGATTCTACCCAAGTGTGATGACTGCAGCAGTATAGCACGATGAACATAGTACAGTTTTCTACCTACCATAAATGTAGATGTTCGAGTGGTTATACTGCTGCAGTCCAGGTTACCCTCCCTCCACCCCCTCTACATACCAGGGTGTTAGTTACAACTCCATGTACTTCAATCTTTTGGATGCATGTCTATATGGTGTATTTGCTAACTATTGCTTATCTACTAAGGTATGGTTGCATAGCTAATGTATTACCTTCCTACTGAGGGGCACCTGATATCTGGGGCAAGAAAAACTGAAGAAAATGGCGTTGGCTGTCTCTTTTATACCCCTGTCGCACTGACATCAGGGAAGAGGCGACGACAACCGATGCCGGACCAAGACTTTGGGATTCGGCTGACTGCGGGACCGCCTGACGACAGGATAACCCAAGTGTGATGACTGCAGCAGTATAACCACTCAAACATCTACATTCATGGTAGGTACAAAACTGTACTTTTATGCTTACATGACTTCTGATGGGATGTGATACATGTTTCATGTCTGTGATTATGAGAAACTTGTTTTGATCAGAGATGTAACTAACTCGGTTGGCACCCTGGGTAATCCCACCTCTCCCCAATCAGTGCCCCATCAACGAAAGCTGAGGGAGACTAAAATTCGTCTGGGGTTAATGACAAAAAAAATCATACCCCAAAATGTTGCAAAGTGTTATTCTTGCTGCTTGCTATAGTTCCTAACTATACAGAATGCAAATTATTTAAGTGGCCATGATTTCGTGTCACAACTGCTTCAGCGACTGCAAACTGTATGTGTGCCCAAGTGCCACTTACTTGTGGAGACTAATCAGCACATAAGCTACAGTGCCAGCCACATTCCTTAACAGCTTGCATCCAGGGTAGCTGCCCTGCCCTTGCTACAACTCTGGTTTTCAAGCCATGTCAGTCCAGAATAATTTTGGATTGTCTTTAGTTCCTTGGTCCTGTTACCTACCAAACAGCTGAGCCTGCTTTCTTCTGTGTAAAACATTTTTTCCTACATCGCTTTCAAAATCTTTTGTAAGTTCAGTTTTTAAGAAAGCAAGTTTTGATCATGACCTTCTTGATAACTGTTATTCCACCTGTAGTAATCATTTCACAAGTAAGATGATAGAGAAGGAAGTTTAACAGTTTTATCTTTTTTAAGAGAATGTGACCTTCTTGGTACTTTTCAGTCTGGTTTTCAAATTCACCATAGCACAGAGAATTCCCTTATTAGAGTGGCAAATGAGTTCCTGATAGTGAGAGATCACTGTTTCTACTCAGTTGATGCTCTCTTCAGTCTCCCTGCAGCATTTAACTTCCTGGATCATGGAATCCTGCATTAGTTAAACTATCACCATAGTGCTGCCCTAAACTGGTTTGCCTCCTACTTGTCAGAACTGTTATGTATTGGCACGTGGCTTTTTCTCTAACCAGAGTGAACTGCATGACATGTTTACACAGTTCTTTCAGACAATTAATTTGGGATGCAACTCTCATGGAGGTGAGCCCTTTGTAGCGCATCTTTCATTATTTACAAATGGAAATTATGGGAATAATACACGCATAATAATGTTCAGGAGGAGAAGGAATGATGTTTAAGGGAAGCCAGAAATTCAGCAATTTTTTTGTAATGTTGGACTGATGATAGTAACAAAGAAAATGTAAGTGATGTATATTGTATTTAAATGGAAACATTTTAAAATGGTTTGTTTTCTTTTCTGTTGATGTATGTTTGCCTATGTCTTAAGTAATGATTTAGTAAAGGTATTTTAAAAAAAGTCTCATGGCATGACAAGTACAGTTCCATAGGCAGTATGAGTTACTGACTGATTTTCCTCTACCCAGTACATTGTGAACTGCTACAGGGGTCCATGGTGGGCCCTTTATTCATCTTGCATGTAATGTTTTTGGGTGATATTACTAGAGGCAAAAATTTGTGGTATCAGAGCTACACAGGCAACACTCATTTGTACCTCTCCTTCTCATAGTGACATGTGGCAGTTGTCAGTTCCCCTAGGGGTGGTCTGCATTGTATTCATCATTTGTGTTAAGTGTAGTTTTTCTGAGACACTGAAAAAAAAATTAAGGCATTTTTTTTTTTTCCAACCAATTCCCAGGAGATCACCGGGCCTCATATTTTCCCAGTCAGCCTGTTTGTTCCTTTGGAGATGAAAAAAAAACTATGGGTTTTTCATCCCTCCTTAAGGGCAAGGGGTAAGCAATCCATCTTTGGGGGAATTGAAGGATTTTGCCATAGAGCCTTAAGAATTCCCTTTGCATATGCCTGCTTTGCCTTGAGAGGAGGTGTTTAACAGACATAATTAAAGGGCATGCTTCTTCTCCTGCTCCTGCTAAAATAAGAGATATCCCTTCAACAGCACTCACCCCTTGAATGCAAACCACTTGTGTTGATTTCTGGTCTTCGCTGTAGATTCTACATGAAATCTGCACCCAGTTGCAGAGTTCTCTGTCAAAACCTCTGGCGTGTGTCCCTTTGCCTGCCAACAAAAATATTTTACAAATCTACCACCAAACTGATTGAGAGTCCCAATTTCTGGGTGGGTTTAGGAGATCTCTTAAATCCTACTTGTTTGAGTTGGCTTACTCTGACAGCCAAGATGCTTTTATTGATTTTTATGGAATTCTAATTAAAGCTTCTATAGTTTATCAATGTCCATAGTTCATATGTTATTGTTAGGCTCTTTGTCCTTGAGGGTCATTTTATGCCTAGCCAAATTTCCTATCTCAGAGGTAAGAATCAAACCTGTACCTTGTGTTTGCCTTAATCATTATGTTATACCCCAACCCAAACATATTTGTTGCTGTTTTATTTACCATAAACTGCAATTAATGGTTTCAGTCTTAATTGTTTTGATATGTGGGTTTTTATATTTGTTGAGCCTGGGCAGACCTAGAGGTGAACTGGCATATTTGATTAAGTAAGAGAATGGAGGAAAGGTCAACTTTAAAGGTGATTTGCCTGAATGTGAAGCAGGAATAAAAAGAAGCAGATCAGGAATAAAGCAGAATATACGATTTATCTTAGAATTTATAAGACAGTAACAAGTTAGGGTGCCAGTTTGGAAGGATACGCTTTAGCAGAGATCTGAGAAACTGTGGAAGTTAAGGCAGTTGGGCATAATAATATGAGACTGCATGTACTCCCTGACAAAACAAATGTCTTACTGATGACTGGAAGGACACCTAAGGAATGTCAGGTAGCAGCAGTGGAACCCTTGCACAAGTAAGGTTGTAGAAAGGGGCCAGGTATCAATAGACTGGTCAGCTTTACATATAGTCCAAGAAAGGGTATGGGAAGAATTTTGTGGGGTTGGCTTGGATATCCTGCATGTGTATTACCTAGCAGGTGAGCTACCGTATAGATTTGTTTGTTAGTAAACAGGGTGTTTTCTGTGAGAGCAGTTGTGTTTGCTATTTTTCAAAAAAATGCTACTGTTTTCATAAACCAGTAATAACAGGCTTCTGTTAATGGCTCACAGAAACGTTTAACCCATTGGGGGTATTCATTAAGGCATTTTACAATATACCACACAAAAGTTTAATGGAGACAGAATTTGTAAGGTGAATTGAGTATTGATTGAGCTACAGTACTGATGTTCTTCATGTTTCACTGTTACAGTCATTACATTTAGGTAATCTGCAGGCAGGTTGCCCTCAGTCGGCCTGAATTCCAAAACCTTGGGTCCTGCATCGGTTGCTGTCTTCTCTTCCATGACGTCGGGTCATCAGGAGTATAAAACATGCAGCCGATGCCATTTTCTTTTGCCTTTCTTGCTGCACGATGCCCAAAGCAGAAGCATTTCGCAAGTGCCGGTCGGCCGACTACTGAAATATTTGAGTTTGACTTTCAGAACCGAAGTCTTCACTAAAGCTAAATACCCCATTGGGGAAACTTTTTTCTTGCTTTTTATCGATGTCAGGAAAAAGTTAATAATTGTATTACTTGTGGGAAGCAAATACCTCATAAGGATTTCCATTTATACTGTATTCCTTGCCTAGGCCCTGATCACAACGTGCCTGGCTGTCCGTTTTGTACTAGATTTAACCAACGCACTATTAAGCGTCGGTATATTTTTGCATCACAGTATTTTGGAAACAGATTTAACTACCCAGAAATGTCGTTGGATAGCAATCCGACTACTGGAGTACATAAAAAATGCAAAGAAAAGGACAGAGAAAGGCAGTCAAGATCGAAAACCAATGACGAAGCTTCTCCTAAGCCAGTCGCCGGTTCACCGGTATTCAGTGATGTGCTTTTGCAGCCCCTGATACCCACTACCTTCGAGTCGCAGGCCTCTACCGACACCCATGTGGAGTCCAGCATGCTGCAAGATGCTCAAGGTATTGGACCGATGGATGTATCTCCCTCGGATGGGTCCGGAGCCGCTGAGCAGGCACCAGCTTCTGAGGGTGTATTCAGACCTCAACATTTATATATCAAACCGACGATAGCTACAAAACCAAAGACAAAGGCAACTTCTAAAACTAAAAAAACGATGCATGAGCCATGTGCACAGGCCTCTATGCCTAAAAAACAGATGATTAAAATGGCTGAAGACCTTATTACCTTGATCAGGGGTACCCTTCCCCCTCCAGATAAGAGGCCTAGGCAAGACATTGATTATGAATCGTTAGATCAGGTTTCTATTTCTTCTGATTCCTCTTCTGATCAGGAATTATCTATACTTCCCTATGAAGATTCTGATGCTGAGGAGTCTATTCCATCTGCATCTCCACCAGAGGATTATTAATTTGGAGAAACCTTGCATACTTTGAGGGAGCATTTTCACTAGGAGAGTCAAGACTTCTCAGAATCAAAAAAGAGTCTCGGGGATTTCCTTCATCTCCCTCAGCACAAGCCTTTAGCCATTCCCCCTGTTTTAGACATTGTGGATGATGCGTTTTCGGAGTCAAGCTTGACCCCTGACTCCTTACCTCCAGCTCCCAGTAAGCCTGACAGATATTACAGAGTCCCTGACTCACATACATTTTTATTTAGAAACCCTGCTGCTGATCCTAAAACTATTTCACAGGGTCCAAAGGGAGTTAAGGCCTCAACAGCAAAAAATCCTACCCCCTCTGACAGAGATTCAAGGGCACTAGACAGATGGGGAAAAAAGGTTTATACATCTGCAACCTTGGCAGTCAGGGCCTTGAACTATCAATTTCATATGCTTAAGTACCAACAACATGTTATGGGATTGCTGAAACAGAAAATTATGTTGATTTCAGAATGTGCAGAAAATAAAGAATTGCAGGAATTATTGCATGCAGCTGAACAAGTTGGAAAGCATACTTTGCAATATGGTTTTGATTCCTTAGAGGCCTCCTGCAGGGCCGCAGTTACTGGATCTGTGATTAGGAGGCATGCCTGGTTAAAGGAACAAAATTTGCCTGATCATGTTAAAGCTAAATTGCTAGATGCATCTTTACAGCATGATTCTCTGTTTGGTATTAAGGCAGAAGAGGTTTTAAAGAAAATGGAAGACAAAGCTAAGTCTATGCAAATTGTTAAAGACTTCTTACAAGTGCAGCCACCAAGATTCAATAGACACTGGCCTAGAAAAAAATTGGTCCTTTCCTGTGTCAGACAGAGCTCAAAGGGACAAATCCAGATGCTTAAAGGGTTCCAGATACCAGGCGCAAGATTCATACAGGTCAAAGCAATGGGGTGCATCTACCTCCAAATCAGGGGGAGATAAAGCGCAAACCTACAGAAAATAGTCCCAATGACTTCCCTCTGCTTACACCAAACACTTATCTTTTGACAGCACCCTTAGGGGGAAAATTAGCACTTTTTGCTCAAAATTGGCAGTTAATAATCCAGGACAAGTGGGTGCTAAACATAGTATCACAAAGATACAGATTCCATTTCCACACTCTGCCAATGGCAAACAGTTGGCCAGATCTGCCCAAAAATCAATGGGCAGAGGCACAGAAACAGGTTACGTCCCTCATGGATATGGGGGCCATTCAATCAGTACCAGAACAGGAAAAAGGACAAGGTTTTTACTCAAGACTGTTCTTGGTACCCAGAAAGGACAAGGCCTGGCGGCCAATACTGGATTTATCAATTTTGAACACATACCTGGACATCCCAAAATTCAAAATGCTGACTTTGCAGCAGCTTCTGCTCATGCTGGGCAAGAATGCTTGGCTGGTGACATTAGACCTAAAAGAGGCATACCTGCATATCCCAATAAGACAATCGTGCAGAAGATACCTCAGATTCAAGGCTGGCTTAATGCATTACCAATTATCTGCACTGCCATTTGGCTTACCTACTGTGCCCAGGGTCTTTACAAAGTGCGTGGCACCAGTAATTGCATTTTGCAAACAAAGAAGTATACAAATATATTCTTTCTTGGCTGACTGTCTCATTCAAGCAGAGAACAAGGACATTCTTTTTGACAACTGGCGTTTGTGAAAAGGCTTCTAACATGCCTAAGGTACACAATAAACGAAAAGAAATCACAACTGGTACCCTCTCAAAAGATAACATTCCTGGGTGCAAGCTTGAATACAACTGCCCAGATGGCTTACCTTACGCCAGACAAACAAAGGCAACTGACTACTTGCTTCAAACTGATGGCAACAAAAACCCAGTCTTCTGCAAGACAAATTCTGCAGGCTCTGGGCTTCATGGCGTCATATCCTACTAATTCCATATGCAAGACTGCATATGAGGAAACTTCAATGGTACCTAAAAAGTTTATGGAGTCAACATTCACACAGTCTGGAAACAATGATTCCTCTCATTCCCTACCTGCAGCAGGAGTTTCTATGATGGGAAAAGGCCTGTCACCAAAACATGGGATGGCCCTTCACTCTACCCCCTGCCAGCCAAACCTTAACAACAGACGCATCAGATTATGCCTGGGGGGTCCACATGGCAGGAAGATGCATTCAAGGCATATGGGCACCAAAACAAATGCATCTACATATCAACCAGAAAGAGATGCTAGCTGTTCAAAATGCCCTAACAGCCTTCAAGAACTTACTTCATCCAGGACAACTACTGATAAAGATGGACAACACCACAGTCATGTGGTATATAAACAAGCAAGGGGGCACACACTCATACCTCCTTTGCAGATTAGTCATGGCACTGTGGGACACAGCTTTGACCTACCAAATACATCTTCAAGCTCAATTCCTGCCAGGAAAACAAAACACTCTGGTAGACGATTTAAGCAGAAACCTTATGGGTCCTCACGAGTGGAAACTAAATCCACAAGTCTTCAGCATGATAACAGAGAAATGGGGTAGCCCAGACATAGATCTATTTGCCTCTCCTCAAAATTATCAATTGAAAAGATTCTGCACAAGGACTTATTACAGACAAGCATGGAAAGTGGACGCCCTACCCTTCAGTTGGAAAAACCTATCAGTTTACGCCTTTCCTCCTCTGCCTCTTCTACCCAAGGTCCTCCTAAAAGTCAGATAAGAGAAGCCAAAGATGATATTAATTGCCCCGGACTGGCCCTGCCAATGCTGGTACCCAATCCTAAGAAACTTGTCTCAATACCCAGCTTAGACCTTGCCTCAAAGACCACAACTAGTGTCCCAGCAAAACAATCAGATCCTGCACAATCAACTACAGACTCTAAACCTGGCAGCATGGCTAATCATGTAATCATACAAACAACACCTCTCAGTAAAGCTGTGATGGATGTTATTCTGGAAGCCAGAAGGCCTAGTACTAAAAAATCTTATGCTGACAAATGGAAGAGATTCTGGGCTTGGAATCAAGCACAAGGAACTGATACAGCAGAACCAAATATTCCTCAGATATCACAATACTTAACTAAGATGCTTGACAAAGGCCTATCTTTCTCATCAATCAAAATCCATGCCTCTGCCATTTCGGCTCATTACAATACAGAGCCACCAATCTTTTCTCATCCTTTACTAAAGCAGTATCTTAGAGGAGCCAAAAATTTAAGGCCCCCTAGAAGATCACCATTACCAGCATGGGATCTCAATTATGTGTTGGTAAAGCTCACCCTGCCTCCATTTGAACCAGCTGCTACCACTGATATAAAGTTCTTATCATGGACAATGGCTCTGCTACTAGCAATTTCTTCAGCAAGAAGAGTTTCAGAGCTACAGGTCCTCATGGGCGTCTCTGAGGACAAATCTTACTTTTATGCCTAAGGTGGTTTCCATTGTGGCTCTTAACCAAACAATTCATCTGCCAACTTTTTATCCAAATCCGCAGAACAAAGGGGAAAGAATTCTGCATTCCTTGGACGTACACAGACAGCTAAGACTCTGCTTGAGCAGGACTAAAGCTCTAAGAAAAACTGAGCAATTACTAGTGTCATATGCTGCAGGATCAGAAGGAAAGGCTATTTCAAAGCAGACAATTTCAAAGTGGATAAGCCACTGCATCTATTTCTGCTACTTACACCATGGTAAACCTTTGCCCAAGGGCATTAGGTCTCACTCCACCAGAGCTGCAGCTACTTCAACAGCCTTTCTCAGAGGAGTACCAACCAAATAAATTCTAGAGGCTGCTACTTGGAGTTCTGTTCACACCTTTACAAAGCATTACCATTTGCCTCTCTACTCTAAGTCCAGGGCAGGCTTTGCCACTGCAGTGCTGCAGGGCCTTATAGCCGCACCTAATGCTGTTTAGCTCCAGCCTCCCAACCATAGGTTTGGGATTCTACCCAAATGTAATGACTGCAACAGTGAAACACAAAGACCATAGTACAGTTGTGTACACGTACCATAATTGTAGAGATGTTCAAGTGTATTCACTGTTGCAGTCCAGGTTACCCTCCTGCCATCCCCCTGTCATTCTGAAGTTTATCTTTCCTTCACTATCTTCTACAACCTATGTGGTGTATTTGCTTGTAGATGAAGGTAAAGTTTATATTGATGCAAGTATATATATATATATATATATATATATATATATAAAAATATATATATAAAAATATCTATCTATATATATATATATATATATATATATATATAATGCTACCTCATGCTACCTCTTTGGGGGCACCTGACATCGGGGGCAAGACAAACTAAAGAAAATGGCATCGGCTGCATGTTTTATACCCCTGATGACCTGACGTCATGGAAGAGAAGACAGCAACTGACGCAAGACCCAAGACTTTGGAATTCAGGCCAACTGAGGGCAACCTGCCAGCAGATTACCCAAATGTAATGACTGCAACAGTGAATAAACTCGAACATCTACATTTATGGTAAGTGTACACAACTGTACTGTCTTCTTTCATTCATTTGTACTCTTTCTTGCTGTTATCTCTTTTATTAAAAATTACTTTTAGAAACAATCATTTTTCCTTCCTTTGTGATCTCATCTGTATTAAATCTTGTCTCCCTGTGACTGTAGATATTCTTTTTTAGATTACTGTTGCTGGATCCTCATCTGTGAAAGGCCTGACATTTGGCTCAACTTCCAGAGCTTGGCACCCTTTCCTATCTGTATGTGGTAGGTATCCACCCCTCAGAAATATCAGGGCATTGTCTGTATAAAACTGACATGTTCATGCCATTTTACAGCTTTCTTGCCCAAGAAGTCAGGTGTGGATCCAATTTATGAACTAATGAGCAAGTGTTTAGGATTCCTGTCCAAAAATGTGATCCTTTAATTTGTGCTGAGGGGAGTGGACTTTTATATGTACAAGTTCTGTGGCCCTATACATGATGAATGGAAGGGGGGAGTTGCATAGGGATAATGTGTCCCATCCTAAGCCAGGATGCCTAAACACTGTAAAGAGGAGATGATGGGAATAAAGCAGTGTTTATTTGCAATTTATTTAGTACAAAGCTTGGGTTCAGATACTTAAATATATCTGAAGTTGAAAACATAGTCACTGCTGCTCCATTTTGAGAAGAGTGTGAGGTGGTATGTGAAACTTGGGAGATACACCAGGTTCCTCTCCCAGAAGGTTACCAGGCATAACACACTATGAAGAAGTCCCAAGATATACCCAGGACACACTGGAGAGATTTAACCTTTCAACTCACCTGAGAAAGCCTGAAGATCCTACTGAATGAGACAGAGACTGTTGCTGGGATGGAGAAGTGTGCTCCACATTGTTATGCTTGCTCACAAAGTGTTCCTTGCCAGGTCAAGAGTTTCAAAAAGTGGACAGAGGAACAGATGAATCTCAGAGAGATAATTTACCAGGAACACACCTCAGACGTTTGTGCTTGCATGGTATTGTTTAGTGTCTTTATCTTAACCGCTGTTGATTATGCTGAGAATCAAATCCATTCTGCCTGTCAATGACAAAAAGGGTTGGTTAGTCATTTTAAATGGGAACAGTCCTCCCAGAGAATCTAGATCAGTTAGCTAGGAAGGCTGACTTGCAAACAAGTGCAAATAATTCATCTGGCACTCCAGGAGGACATGGGTGCTAGAACGATTGCTTTAGGTTCCCTAAAGGAAAGAAGGCCCCTAAGGGGAGTTACCATACCCAGAATAAATCTGTTGCCCCCCTGTGATGGAGTGGTGGCCAGAATCAACTAATCACTTGCCTGGCTTGTCTAAAGCATAGACTCCACAGACACAGAAAGAGTTGGGTGTAGTTAAACCTGCAAGCATTGCAATGTTGATACTGCATCTGGACTGTTACATATAGTTCTCAGGGCCTTCTTATTTCAGAAAGGATTCAAGGCTGAGACTGATGCAGAGAAAGATGGCCAGTATGGTTATGAGTAACCTGAAGTATGAGGGCTGACTATCCTGTATCTGTGTAGCCTGGAAGCTAGTTGAAATAGGAGATTTGCATGACTTGCACTCTAAAATGTTGAGGGTAAGCGGTTTGCAGGGCCGCTTTTGGGAGAAAAAGGAGTGTCTGGAGAAGGGAAGTATGAGGTGACTGGAAGACAGGTTTATCTCACAATGCTTTACAGAAGGTGATGCTTTTTCTGTTACATTTGGTGCCTAGCTGAGCTGCGACTATGAGTGACACTGAAAGCATTAGTGGGACAATCAGAGGAAGGAATGGCTGGGGAGTAGCAACTACACGGTGATTAACCAGAGTATTGCAAGGGGTATGTGATCCTGCTGTTGGGTGCTGTCATTGACTCCCCAAATTATGTTAATATACTACAAGAGGGCCTCATAGCAACAAATAACCAGTGCCAAAGTCATGGTCTTAAGTTAAAATCAAAATTAATGTATTGTCATACAATTCAGCAAAAACACGTCCCCTACTGATTACCACATCAATGGCAACCTCCTAAGCACACATCCTGTGATGAGAGACCTGGGTACACAGGTTGACTGCAATCTCATATTCAACCATCACTTAGCGGCAGTGGTCAGAAAAGGCTTTTACTTGGCTCATCTCATAAGTAAAGGGATTGCATCCAGAAAAAAGGAGGTTATTACCTCTTTGTACTCCTCCTTCATTAGGCCAATAATTGAGTACAACACCCTGTTTTGTATGTACTTCTCCAAACACCTGCACCAACTGGAAAGGCCACAGACATACCTCACAAAGAGAATCCATGGCCTCCAACACCTGTCCTATGTGGACAGGCTCAAATCACTATCACTCTACTCGGTATTGTACAGACTGCTCAGAGGTGATCTGTATCTCGCCTACAAGGTAATCTCAGACCCTGCTCTACTACAGGTGCTCCATATCTGTAAGTCTAACTTCTCGCTCTTTACCCATTCAAAAGGCGTAAATCTAATATGTGCCATTAACAAAACCTGCTGGAGGGATACGTTTGTCTTGCAGAGCCTGCCCCATCTCTGGGATAGCCTCCCCATGTATGTCAAAGTATATCACTGACCCTCTTCAAGCACAACCTTCATGAGTGGATGGGAAACCGCAAATTTGTCCCAGGGGTTCCACCTGTGACCCTCATTGATGGGGGCGACAGGTGCTTTTTGAGGTTTCTTTTTGGTGATAAACTCTTGACTAGGCATGTAAGGGCCCCAGGACCATTAGCCTAGTAATCTCCTATGATCCTATGATCCCCTGTTCTCCTGAACCTACTGCCCCACATACAGCAGTTCTTTGAAATTCCAGCCTTCACAGATGTGTGTCAGGCCAGCTGTTTTTGTAAACCCTACACATCCTGTCCTCCACAGTAGAAGGGCAGTGACATCTATGGATACACATATTCTCATGCATGTACATACAAAGACATCTATCGGTGTGTGCCCCTTATGTTTCGGCATTCCCACCCTGGAATTTCTCCCTGAAGAGAGCTCACCGAAATGCTGCCTGATCCTTCTCACTTCCCACTGGCCTCTGGCTGCAGGCTTGGTGAGTTGAACCTGGACCACTAGCATCAAAGACCAGAACACTCCCGCTGCACATGTACGCCAGCCTGATTAGATAGACTTTAACTACTTTGCTCTTTCTGACTCATATGCTTTAATGACTTTTACTTATTAAATTCTGATTACTAGCATTTCAGACAAAGTCTGGCTTGTTAACTTCACTTTAGTAAAAGAAAGAATAAAAAAAAATCAGGAAGTTATGATTAAAATATTTATATATTTTTTGTTTACCCCCAGTCACTCTGACTTCAGGCATGCCATCACTGGACTTGTCGGTTTATGTATTCATTACCCTCCAGATGCTCTTTGTATCCATCTCCTTGCTCATGAGGTTCATTTTCATCAAGAATTTGTCATGTGGTTTCCAATCTAGGAAACCACTGGAAGAGCAAGAGTCCACAATCCATTGTGAAACTGTCATATTATAGGGCTTGGGTTATTTGCTATTCCTTATCCAGTTTCAAGTCTCTTGGTTGAGGTCTGTTGATTGCTTCACATGCATTCCTTGAGAAATAGTGCATTCGTTTGTTCTTTGGAAGTCTTTATTATCCTTGCCTTGTTCTCTGCTAGAAGGTGTTCCTGTGTTGGACATAACTATTTCCTCTGGGAAGGGCATGGGTTATCTGTCAGCTACTGATTCCCCTACCTTCCCAAGGATGTATAATTTT
Source organism: Protopterus annectens (assembly GCF_019279795.1). Lineage (NCBI taxonomy): Eukaryota > Metazoa > Chordata > Ceratodontiformes > Protopteridae > Protopterus > Protopterus annectens. The sequence continues at coordinate 371,026,005 of NC_056748.1, read as the reverse complement.
TCAAGCTAAGGCCACTGGTGTTGCAGAAAAGTCTTGCCGCTGCACCAGTGGGCTAGCCAGCATACCTCTCAGCTGTACATATTTTCACAGAATGTCCAGATCTTGGCCTCATAATTTTGGTCTGTTTTTCATAAAACTGTGGTTTTCTAGCAAATTAGTAGTAAATCATTAAAGACTGAAGTTGGAAAATAACGACAAGACATTACAGTTTCAGACTTCATATCATTCAAAAAAATCATGCTAAGGAAAACCTTTTATTCTATCAACTTTGTAAGTTTGTAAGAGCTGTACTTAAAAATTGTCACTATTTTTGGGCCTTTGTCCCACTTGTATTTATGGCTTTGTCCAGATTTTTGCTCCAAGAGGTTGAGAGGTATGACAAGCAGTTTAGGAGCATTCTGCAATTGCATCGTAATGAGTTCCGGAATCACTGAAAGGAATGCGTGTTAAAGAGTTCCTCTGAATTTTTAAACTCCCATCTTTACTCTATGCACTAGGAATTTAGTCCATGAATCCACCAACCTTTAATAGTTATCCATACCATACCTAACTTCTTATGGTGCCCTTTAATCTTTTTTTTTTTGTACAGTTTTATATATTGTTTCTGAATTTTTGTTTTGAGATCTGCATGTCTTTGACATGCTTGGAATGGTCTGTGTGTTTTTCAGTACAGATAGATCCTTTTGTCTCTGCTCATACTAGGTCAGCGCTCTTAAAGTGATGTGATTCCATGTGAGATCTCATTGGTGAGCTGCACAATAAAGTCCAAACAGCATATAAGGAGGATACACCACGGCAATCGAAGCCAACCAAATAAACTCCAAAAAACTCCAAAAAAAATTCCAAAAGCGATGTTTATTGAGACAAATGAAAACAGTGAGCGCTTTCACGTCCGCAGGACGCTTCATCAGACTTAATTATATATCTCCATTAGACATTTATATATATAGTACTAAAAAGACTCCTATTGGATAGCTACTAAAAGGACTTAAATAATAAAAGGCTTATTCATTGGTGCATATAAAAAAGAAGAGAAATTGACACTACACATTCAGTAACTACTAAAAATATTGCAATAAGTAGGTATAAAAATATAAAAAACACATAACATATATATGCACACAAAAAATTGTATGGTCATGCATTAATATAGCTAAGGGTGTAACTACATCAATGTTTAAAAGGCTTATCTATTAAAAATGGTCTCAAAGAAACTTTATCATTGAGACCATGACCCCTGTCTGCTGCTAATTCATACATCCAGACACAGGAAAGAGATACAAGTTCAATAAGTATGCGGATTGTAAAAGTAGGAATGCGGTTTATTTAGGTCAATGCAAGAAATGCCAATGTTTTTATGTAGGTATGACCACTAGAACATTGAGAGAGCGCATCAGGGAACACGTTTATGCTATTAATAAGGAGAATGAAACGAACGCTCTGGCAAATCATGTTTTACAGAGAGACAGCACACATATTTTTAACTTTTTAGTATTGGAACATATTTTTAGTACAGAAAGATTAGGGTGTATGCGGAACAATACAGAAAAGAAGGAAGTAAAGTGGATAATTAAATTAGCAGCAGACAGGGGTCATGGTCACAATGATAAAGTTTCTTTGAGACCATTTTTAATAGACAAGCCTTTTAAACATTGATGTAGTTACACCCTTAGCTATATTAATGCATGACCATACAATTTTTTGTGTGCATATATATGTTATGTGTTTTTTATATTTTTATATATAGACATTTTTATACCTACTTATTGCAATATTTTTAGTAGTTACTGAATGTGTAGTGTCAGTTTCTCTTCTTTTTTATATGTACCGATGAATAAGCCTTTTATTATTTAAGTCCTTTTAGTAGCTATCCAATAGGAGTCTTTTTAGTACTATATATAAATGTCTAATGGAGATATATAATTAAGTCTGATGAAGCGTCCTGTGGACGTGAAAGCGCTCACTGTTTTCATTTGTCTCAATAAACATCGCTTTTGGAATTTTTTTTGGAGTTTTTTGAAGTTTATTTGGTTGGCTTCGATTGTCGTGGTGTATCCTCCTTATATGCTGTTTGGACTTGCTTGTTTTTGAGAGGGTACTTTATCCTGGTTTGTGTTCTACGCGTTTTCCTGATACTCTATATTTTTAACAGAACAGGGTCATGACAGAAGAGACCATTAAAATTAATGTAATGGAACCACCAAGGAAATTTGACTTTAAACAGCTGTTGAATATAGAAGAAAATCCTTTACTAAGACTTTCCTATGCTGACCCTACTCAGACATTCTCTAACCAGAAAGACTCTGCCATACAAATAGAGACTTTACAGACAATGCGCAAGTTAGAAGATGTTCTAACTAAGATAAAAAATATTCAGTGGCAGAAAAGACATATGGAAGCTTGTTTAAAATTCAAGATAGTACCTAGAGGGCTTCGTATTTTAAAAATGCCCACGTTTGGCTCTACCTATCCAGACTTACTAGCTAAGTGGCAGCAGCTAAACCTAGAGACTAGCTATGGATACATGAGGTCACTGGTTGAACGGTATGAACAGAATGAACAAACTTTATTTCAAGAGGCATTGGTGCTTAAGAAACGACCGTTATCCACCTTGACTGACACTCAGTTAAATAATCTTCGTTCTGATATTATCACTACTATGACAGCTTTGGATAATAGATTGCTTCTATTAAAAAAGAAAAAAACTTGAACGTGACTGCTCTGATTTCTCAAGCGGGAACGTTTTTCAATGGCCGAGGGAGTCCACTCGACCGTTTAATGATGCAACTACAGCTACCATTAGCAATCGCTCGACTGAGTGCTCATCTTCTTTGGTTCCCTCTACTTCCGGTCCTATTACTTCTGTAGTATCAGAAACGCGAAACGTTGAGCAGCTTCCATGTGTACAATCCCTTTCGACTGTGGATAACCATTCTAAAGACTGCTTGGGAACAGATGAACAAGTAGTGCGTAAAAAAACTGTGCTACCTGCTGGATGTAATCAGCGTGATGCAGGATATGATATCAATAATCTCTATTTTCCTTTACCGTTTCGAGTGGAGAACAAACCAGCTTGGAGCCCCCAGTACAAGGGAAGGAAACGAAAAACTTCAGAAGGTCAGTTAGAGTTTCAACGCAAGTCGTTGAGACCAATACAGCGGACTTAGTAGTGAACATTTCGGGTTATACATTGACAGAACATGAGTTATCTGTTCTAAGTAGAGGTCTTTCGTTCATCCCTTCTCAGAATGTGGATGTGAGTGAACTTATTGTTAATATTAAACAATTTACTAGAAATGTTGCTTTAGCACTACAATTTAATAATGCCAATACCATTGATACTAATGTTTATTTTAAAAAACCTTCTGTTTATGTACCATCCTTACATCCCTTAGAGAGTTTTGAGAAAGCTTGCATGAATGATTTTCTGTTACAATTTGAAAACAATATTACTAAACCTGAGTTTTTTTAATTTGACAAAGGAGGAAAAACTGGCTTTAGACACTTTGAAGAATAATATAGATATAGTCATAAGACCTGCAGATAAGGGAGGAGCAACGGTAGTCTTAGATAAAGCTTACTATGACAATAAAATTACTGAACTACTAACAGATAGTAGTACTTATGTTAAACTTGATCTTACAGATTTAGACAAACTTATTAAAGTGATGCATGCTGATCTGTATGATATGCTTATGTGTGATGTAATAGATGAGAGCTTGTATAATTATTTTTTAGTTGAGAAACCTCTAATTCCAGTGTTTAGAGGTCTTCCAAAAATACACAAGGACATGAGCAGTCCTCCACTTAGACCAATTGTCTCCGGTAGAGGATGGTTGACGGAGAGTATATCGATCTTCTTAGAGAAACAACTAAGGCCAGTAGTAGATAGAACTATGTTTATTCTTCGTGATACTCAACATTTTTTAGAGACTTTAGCGAGTTATAATACAGGTGATGCAATAAATAATTCTGATTATTTGGTCACGTTGGATGTTACAGCTCTATTTACGAGTATACCTAATGACGTGGGTATAGAATATTTGAGATAGTTTTTACTACATAACGGTATGCCTAACAACAAGGTTATTATGATCACTATGTTGTTGGATTTGGTGCTCTCGAATAATGTTTTTACATCACAGAGTAACTACTACCTTCAAGTTAAGGGTGTAGCCATGGGCACATCATGTGCCAACTCATATGCTAATTTGGTTTTAGCATATTGGGAGTCCACTTATATTTTAGAACATGCAATCTATTCTAAACATATTAGATGCTACAGAAGATTTGTGGACGATGTGTTTTTAATTTGGAGAGGGGATCTTACTACCCTACAGGAATTTATTACATATGCTAATGGCACCACCACGTTTTTAGAGCTGACCAGTACTACATCTCAAATAAAAACTGAGTTCTTAGATGTATTACTTAGGAAAGAAAATGGGGGACTTACAACAGAGGTTTTTCATAAACCCTGTTGAAGAAATGCTATACTTCACAGAGACAGCATACATCCTCCACACATATATAAAAATATTATTAAGAATCAAGCTGCGCGTTTTTCAAGGATCGCCAGTGATGATTCAGTGTTTGTAGAAGTCATAGGGAATATAGAAGCTGAATTCATAGACAGAGGCTATCATAAGAAAGAACTTAGTGATTTACATAGTATAGAACGTGAAGGAAAGGATAGACCCTATATTCGTAGGACTATGTCCTTACCTAGGAGTAAGTATAGCCATGCCAATAATAAGAAAAGGATAGCAATATCATATACTAACAATAATGCTTCTGTGGTTAACACTATCAAGAAGCACTGGAATATTCTACAACTCGATGAAAATATTATGAGAATAGTAGGAGATAGACCAGCTTTTAGTTATAAGAACACTAAGTCTTTGAAGAGACTATTATGTTATGAGAATAATAGACATGATGGCATAGTTTCCCAAAGGAAAGGTACGCATGTTTGTCGTACCTGCAACCAATGTAGTTACATTAAGAACTCCAATGAATTCATACATCCAGACACAGGAAAGAGATATGAGTTCAATAAGTATGCGGATTGTAAAAGTAGGAATGTGGTTTATTTAGGTCAATGCAAGAAATGCCAATGTTTTTATGTAGGTATGACCACTAGAACATTGAGAGAGAGCATCAGGGAACACGTTTATGCTATTAATAAGGAGAATGAAACGAACGCTCTGGCAAATCATGTTTTACGGAGAGACAGCACACATATTTTTAACTTTTTAGTATTGGAACATATTTTTAGTACAGAAAGATTAGGGTGTATGCGGAACAATACAGAAAAGAAGGAAGTAAAGTGGATAATTAAATTAGCAGCAGACAGGGGTCATGGTCTCAATGATAAAGTTTCTTTGAGACCATTTTTAATAGACAAGCCTTTTAAACATTGATGTAGTTACACCCTTAGCTATATTAATGCATGACCATACAATTTTTTGTGTGCATATATATGTTATGTGTTTTTTATATTTTTATATATAGACATTTTTATACCTACTTATTGCAATATTTTTAGTAGTTACTGAATGTGTAGTGTCAGTTTCTCTTCTTTTTTATATGTACCGATGAGTAAGCCTTTTATTATTTAAGTCCTTTTAGTAGCTATCCAATAGGAGTCTTTTTAGTACTATATATAAATGTCTAATGGAGATATATAATTAAGTCTGATGAAGCGTCCTGTGGATGTGAAAGCGCTCACTGTTTTCATTTGTCTCAATAAACATCGCTTTTGGAATTTTTTTTTTTGGAGTTTATTTGGTTGGCTTCGATTGTCGTGGTGTATCCTCCTTATATGCTGTTTGGACTTACTTGTTTTTGAGAGGGTACTTTATCCTGGTTTGTGTTCTATGCGTTTTCCTGCACAATAAAGTCACCGCAGTACTTTTGTGGATGTCAGGTTTCATTGAAAGGTATTCCCTCTGTGTTTATTTTGTCTTGGACTGAACATTACAAGTGAGTTTATAGTGCACATTGTTCAAAATGTCATAAATAACAATGGCAACTGAGCATAGATCAAGTACACCTCAGAGGAAAGCACTGGTAACCTAGACTTCCATGCCTGTTTTGCAAAAAAAAAAAAAAAAAAAAATGCTCGTTCAGCTAATGATGCAAGGGTTTTCTCTCTTTTGGTTTAAGTCCCTTCCGGCTGCCTTGGTCTCCAAATTGCTGTGTTTTCTTCTCAAAGGTACATGAAAAAAACAGCAGCAGAGACAGAAGGACTGCATATATATTTATGAAATTAGCACCTAATAAAAAAAAATTATATGTAACTCCCCAAATGGTATCCACTGTATTATTTCTGGTCATCTGTCATAGAAAAATTGTAAATGATTCTTATTTCCCCAAAATGCTTCAGAGCCTCACAATTTCCTCAGCTCTGCAAGTATCTGATTGTAATAGAAAAATCTGTTAGCCAGCCATCCAGCTGTCAGGCACCTTATTCTACTGTTTCTGAATTAAATAACCTGTTTTTTTATTCCTGATAAAGTTCAAATGTCTGGGATTATAGGCTTTTCCCTTGATTGTCCACTGCTGTCAGACGTATCTTGACTGCTGCTACATCTAAAAACAGGGACATTCTTCTTGTCCTGTAATGGGACATGCGTAGACAGCTGGCATTAGAGCCTACCTGAGAAAGAGCAGCCTTCAACATAGCACTCTAAATGAGAAGGAAGAGAGGGGTGTGGTCTCCGATGTGAAAATGGACAGTTATTTGGGAAAAAGTGATCACCAAATAGTGGGATTCACCTTCAATGTGGCCACAAAGTGGAGTTAATCAAAGTGAGAACGTGAGTCTTCTGAGTATCAGGAGGGCAGATTTTAATGTAGTAGTCAGCACCTTTGAAAAGCTCTGGCTAACAGATTTGAAGGTAAAGCTGGAAGAAAACTGTGAATATTAAAACTACAGTTACAGAAAAAAAAATCTGTCTTTACATTACATTTGCTTAATGGCAGGAGGAGACAATGACTGACTTGTGTTTCCTTTTATTGTCTTAACATTTTACCTTACCCCCATCCTTTTTCCACCTGGCCCACGTCATTAAAATCCCTTTGCCTGAAAGGGTTGTGTGGAGGTTTGTGGGAAATGCAGAAAAAAGTCTTGCACAAGAGGTTTGTATATTAATATTCACAAAACCTAGAACAGCACTGTGATTTAGTAGTTCATATTTCTACCTCATAACTCCAGGCTCCAGGTCCAATTCCCTTAGGGTAGAGGGATAATGCCTTGACTATGACCCAGATGGTTTCCGTACTGTTAGTGGCCCAGGTTATTTATGGACCTGATGTGGAAGGAAGGATGTACCTATCCTTGGAAAGAAGACAGCAGAACAGACTGTGAATTGCTATGTCTCCCAGAAGGCAGTAGATACAAATGTCACCTGGGAGAGTACATTTGGCTTACCGAGCTGCAGTATGGTGGTAGCCTACACAGCAAATGCACAGGAGTGTATGAACTCCTAGAGGAAGGCATTGTGGCCCTGATGGTGATGTGGATCATGCATTCCCCCCACCACTACCCCACCCAGGGTGTGAGGTTAGGGCCTTTCCCACAAAACTCTTGTTGGTAGCGATCTGTTTGATGATTCTTGTGGCTGATATTCACCCACCAAGGAAAGAATGGACCTCCTGAGATATGAGGGGAATCATGGTTGTCAGGTAATAGGGAAGAAACAAGACATAGAAAAAAAATACTCCAGGGTGCAGTCATCATTATCGATCTCTGTTCACCCGTTCTGTATTGTCTGCATGATCACATAGTCTTCTGTGCATCTGCACGTTTTCCTGGGTACTATAATTTTGTATACCTCTCAAAACATGCTGTTTGACTGGCTATCTACACTGCTTAGACTGCATTTACCCTTGTCTCTGTGACCTGAGTTTTAACTGAAAATTATCCTGAAAAGACGAGTTTACTTATCTTGTTAACAGATAAAATTAAAAAAAAATGTTCCTTTATCAGGGATCTATATAAACCTGGGCAATGTCATGTACCAACACGTTCTGAGAAAGTCTAGGAGAATAGACCTGCAGACCTTGAAGATTGTATGATTCTGAGGGTCTTTAATGATGCAGTGGTTATAACTGGAAGATCCCTTTGTCTAACTGAGGGAGTCAGATTTCTAACCATCCTTCTAGGCATCTTATTTCAGGGACTTCTGATTGACACATTCATTCTGCTTAATTCCAATGTGCTCCTGTTGCTGTCCATTGGTCAAAAATTAAGTTTCACCATAACCAGCATTATAACATAATAATAGCAGTTAATAACAGTGATAATAATAATAATAATAGTAATAATACTACAAATAGAGGTAACTGTTGTAATATTACCTTAGTTTACATTATCCCCAGTTTTAAAAGTGTTTGTAATATTATTCTGCTATCTTTAAATCAGAAGGCTTTTCCGTTACAATTATGTTCAGCTACTCCAGCCCAACATATCAGTTATAAACAGGGAATTAAAGATGCAAGGTGTATATTACAATTTTTGCACTGCAAACTTTTAATAGGGTAGCTTGGCTTGCCATATAGCAAACACACCTCAGTCCAGGAAGTTTTCTCCTTTGCTGACTCGCTTGAACCCATTTAATTTATTTTTCAAGGTGGAACATCTGGTGCCCTTGTGTTGTACAAAACATTGACCCCTTAAAACGTAATTCATAAGCATGGCTCTTTATGTGCTTCAGGTCTCATGATGCCCCCCTCCCTAGCTACCTCATCTTGAAGTTTTTTTTCACTTTTCTGTTTATTTAGAGGTTCTTTATATATGTATGCATGTACGTGTACGTGTACGTGTGTGTGTGTGTGTGTGTGTGTGTGTGTGTTTATATATATATATATATATATATATATATATATATATATCATGTGTAAATCTAGGGTCTATATTAAATCAGCGAGCACTTAAAAAAGCAAACCCTGATTAATTGACCCCATGTAAAAGAAAGCTTACAATCCCGAACACTTAGAACAGCGATTTTTTTTCCAAGGGAAAAAAATCACTGTTCCACAAAGGGAAAAAAAAAACTTTAAAACATTACATAAAGTGGGGGGCTTTGCCCCACCCCCACTTAAATATACCAACTACGAGATCGCACTACTGTGAAGAAAATGGCAAAGTAACGGAAGCAGCCAAGCGATTTCTTTTCCAGGGAAAGAAATTGCTTATATGCCATTTCGTGCTTTCAAGTTCGATCAAGATGCATTTGAAAGAATGCATCTTCGGACACGTAATACGAACCCTAAATACACACACACACACACACATATATATGTATCTATATATTTAATATAGATATACACACGCACACGTGTGTGTGTGTGTGTGTGTGTGTGTGTGTGTGTGTGTGTGTGTGTGTGTGTGTATATGTGTGTATGTGTATATATATATATATATATATATATATATATATATATATATATATAAAGTTGGCATGATAAGTTAAGAAAATGGTTAAGTCTGTTTAAATGGAATTCCCTCTTAATGGACTCCATATTTGTTATGCTTGATTTACTTTGTAGCTGGCTACACCTGTAAATTAAGAATCATTTTCCCATTGCACTTGTGAAATAAATTACAAAAGATACACAATTTCTTGCTATGTCAGTGCACTGCAGCAAGTGAAAAAAAAATTGTTTTGTAATATCCATAGCTGAGAAAATACCGAATCCTATGTTGCTACTTAGAAGTTGATAAGCTTCATCTCAACAAATGTAAAATGGAGCATTAATTAAGCAATAAAAAAAAGAGATTTTAGTGAGCCTGCATAACCCACCAGTGAATACTGTCATTTACAACTGCAATTTTCTTGTCTAATTTGTCTTGCCAAACGAGAACAGCAGATAAATGTTTTTAGCAGTTTAAAGACCTTCCTCACATAAATGTTTAAATAAATATTCAGAAAAGGTGCTCATTCCACTTAATTATCTATGTACATCTTTTAGGCTTATTTATCCTTGTCCGATAGCCTGCAACATTTGGCCCTTTATAGTACAGGCAGATTAGTTATTTCACTTTGAAGTAATTGTACTCATAGTAGTCACAGTTCATCAGTCTCTTAGCTTGAAATGTTTGCATTTTGAAGGGTTTTCACATCTCCATGTTGATTTCAGTGTCTGCAAAGATTTTCTAAGGCTGCCCGGCTGTAGAAGTCCTTCTGTTATGTAAGCACTACCTGACCAGACTTTTTTTTCTCCTACTGCATTTTACTGATTTTTGTTTTTCTGTACAAAAAATGTGCAGATATCCAAATCCAGTTAAAAGTCATCTGAGCTGTGAAAACAAGTGGTTTAACATTGAGGACCTTCTTTAATAACTTTCTTGGTAGGGTATTATTATATCAGTTGGAATGTAGTATTTGTTTGGCAAAAGTCCTGTATTCAGGGATGCTCACAGGGGTTGGCTGGCACATGCTGCAACATTAATCATCAGCTTCATAAGTTTGATCATGTTTAGAATATACTGTTTCTTTTTTGCTGGTCACACAGTTTAGATCTTGAACCTTGCTGTCATTGGTGAAGTCCTGCATTTGCTTGTTTAAGCACCACAGTAAGTATTTGCTGAATTACCAGCCAAGATATGCACTGACATTATTTGTACTATCTTGGGAAAGAGCCCTACAAGAGTCAGATGTCCTGATTGACTGTGACAGTAGAGATGGGAAAAGTTGCTAGCTAGTTTTCTCAAAGATGGTGGCAGTCAAAAACTGTTTGTGTGGACACAGGAGAGAGTCCTGTTTACAGGTGTCAGGCATATGTCAGAGCATTGCAACAAGGACCACACTCGGAGAACAGGTCCATGCCTGAACCTTGTTATGTTGGGTATGCTTCAGGTCCCCAAGATATAATTGAATGCTCAGATGAGCGAAAAGCATTATTGAGTCAAAAAGCTCTGACTGTGAAAAGTCAATGGCTGAAAGAAAGAGAATGAGACCTGAATTGTGTGGGATAGTGGCAGAGCAAGGATCGGTGTATTGCTCCTTTCCCCACTGTGTTGTGACTTCAGACCAAGTGGAACACAAAAGAAGAAAAAAAAAATTTTTCTTGCAGTCATCACCCTTGCGCACAGTTCTAACAGTTGATGTTCGTCGTGTTTCACCATTGCAGTCATTACATTTGGGTAATCTGCTGGCAGGTTGCCCTCAGTCGGCCTGAATAACAAAGTCTGGGGTCCTGCGTCGGTTGCTGTCTCCTCTTCCATGACGTCAGGTCGTCAGGGGTATAAAACATGCAGCCAACGCCATTTTATTCAGTCTTTCTTGCCACATGGTGTCTGAAGCAGAAGCAGTTCGCAAGTGCCGGTCGGCCGACTCCTGAAATTTTCGCATTCGAGTTTCAGAACCAAAGTCTTCAACTAAAGCTAAGTACCCCGTTGGGGAAACTTTTTCTTGCTCCTTACCGATGTCAGTAAAAGTTAATAATTGCATTACTTGTGGGAAGCAAATACCTCATAAGGATTTTCATTTGTACTGTATTCGTTGCCTAGGCCCAGATCATAACGTGCCTTGCTGTCAGTTTTGTGCTAGATTTAACCAACACACTATTAAGCATCTGTATATTTTTACTTCAAAATATTTTGGATCCAGATTTAATTACCATGAAATTTTATTGGTTAGCAATCTGACTACCGGAGTTCACAAAAAACGCAAAGAAAAAGACAGAGACAGACCGCCGAGGTCCAAAACCGACGACTAAGCTTCTCCTAAGCCAGTCGCCAGTACTCAGTGAGGCGCTTTCGCAGCCCCTGATACCCACTACTTTTGAGTCGCAGGCCTCTGCCGAGACCCATGTGGAGTCCAGTATGCCGCGAGATTCTCAGAGTATTGAACCCGTGGATGTCTCACCCTTGGATGGGTCTGGAGCCACTGAGCAGGCACCGGCTTCTGAGGGTGTTTTCAGGCTTCAACATTTTTATATAAAACTGACGCCAGCTTCAAAAACAAGATCAAAAACATCTTCTAAGTCTAAAATACTGATGCATGAGCCACGTGCTCAGGCCCCTATGCCTAAAAAACAGATGATCAAAATGGCTGAGGACTTTATTACCTCGATCAGGGGTTCCCAACCCCCCCCCCCCCCCCGCTAAGAGGCCTAGGCAAGACACCAATTATGAATCTTAAGATCAGGTTTCCATTTATTCTGATTCCTCTTCTGATCAGGAATTTTCTGTTCCACCGTATGAGGATTCAGATGCAGAAGAATCCATCCCATCTGCATCTCCTCCTGAGGATTATTCTTTTGGAGAAATCTTGCATACTTTAAGGGAACATTTTCATTGGGACAGTCAGGATTTCTCTGAATCAAAAAAGAGGCTTAGGGATTTCCTCCTCCTTCCTCAGCATAGGCCTTTGGCTATACCTCCTGTATTAGACATTGTTGATGTGTTTTCGGAATCAAGCATGGCTCCTGATTCCCTGCCTCCGGCTCCTAGTAAGCCAGACAGATATTACAGGGTTCCTGACTCCCACAAATTTTTATTCAAAAATCCTGCTGCTGATCCTGAGACTATCTCACAGGGTCCCAAAGGTGTAAAGGCCTCTACAGACAAAAATCCTACCCCCTCTGATAGAGATTCCGGGGTGCTGGATAGATGGGGAAAGAAGGTTTATACATCTGCAACCTTGGCAATTAGGGCCTTAAACTGCCAGTTTCATATGCTTAAATATCAACAGCATGGTATGGGCTTATTGAAACAAAAATTATGTTGATTTCTGATTGTGTGGAAAATAAAGAATTACAGGAATTATTGCATGCAGCAGAACAGTTTGGAAAGCATACTTTGCAATGTGGTTTTGATTCCTTGGAGGCCTCTTGCAGGGCCACAGTTACTGGATTTGTGATTAGAAGGCATGCCTGGCTCAAGGAGCAAAATCTGCCTGATCATGTTAAAGCAAAATTTTTGGATGCCCCTTTACAGCATGATATTCTGTTTGGTAATAAGGCAGAAGAGGTTTTAAAGAAAATGGAAGACAAAGCTAAATCTATGTAAACTGTAAAAGATTTCTTAGAAGTGCAGCCACCCGGGTTCAGTAGGCACTGGCCTACTAAAGATTAGTCCTTTCCTGTGTCCAACAGAGCCTCTCAAGGCAAATCCAGGCACTCAAAAGGCTCTAGATACCAATCACAGGGTTCTTACAGGTCAAAGCAATGGGGTGCCTCCACCTCCAAATCTGGAGGAAACAAAGCACAACCCTACAGTAAGCAGTCTCAATAACTTCTCTCTACCTTCACCAAGCACTTATCTTTTGGCAGCCCCCTTGGGGGAAAATTAGCACTTCATGCTCAAAATTGGCAGTTAATTACCCAGGACAAGTGGGTATTAAACATAGTATCCCAGGGGTACAAATTTCATTTCCATACTTTGCCAATTCCAGACGGTTGGCCAGATCTGCCACATAATCAGTGGGCAGAGGCTCAGAAACAAGTTATGTCCCTCATGGATATGGGAGCTATTCAACCAGTTCCTGGTACCCATAAAAGACAATGCCTGGCGTCCAGTACTGGACTTATCGATTTTGAACATGTTCCTGGACATTCCAAAATTCAGAATGCTGACTTTACAACAGCTACTGCCTATGCTGGGCAGGAATGCTTGATTAGTGACTCTAGACTTGAAAGAGGCATACCTGCATATCCGAATAAGGGAATCGTGCAGAAGATACCTCCACTTGAAGGCAGGTTTTTTGCATTACCAATTCTCTGCACTGCCCTTTGGCTTATCTACTGCGCCCAGGATCTTTACAAAGTACCTGGCACCAGTAATTGCATTCTGCAGACAAAGAAGCATTCAAATTTATCCTTATCTGGACGACTGTCTCATTCAAGCAGAGGACACTCTTCTTCAACATCTGGCGTTTGTAAAAAGGCTTCTAACATGCCTAGGGTACACAATAAATGAAAATAAATCACAACTGGTACCCTCTCAAATAATTACATTCCTGGGTGCAAGCTTGAATACAACTGCCCAGATGGCTTACCTTACGCCAGACAAACAAAGGCAACTGACTATATACTTCTAACAGATGGCAACAAAAACCCAGTTATCTGCAAGACAAATTCTGCACGCTTTAGGTTTCATGGCATCCTGCATTCTACTAATTCCATATGCAAGACTGCATATGAGGAAACTTCAGTGGTACCTGAAAAGTTTATGGAGTCAACATTGTCACAGTCTGGAAACAATGATTCCTCTCATTCCCTGCCTACAACAGGAGTTTCTTTGGTGGGCAGAGACATGTCACCAAAACAAGGGACTGTCATTCACTCTACCCCCTGCCACCCATACCCTAACTACAGATGCATCAGACTATGCTTGGGGTGGCCCACCTGGCGGGAAGATGCATTCAGGGCATATGGAGCCCAAATCAAATGCGTCTGCATATCAACCAGAAAGAGATGCTAGCTGTTCAGAATGCTCTGACAGCCTTCAAGGACTTACTTCATCCAGGACAGCTACTGATAAAGACGGACAACACCACGGTTATGTGCTACATAAACAAGCAGGGGGATACACATTCCTACCCCCTTTGCAGACTAGCCATGGCATTGTGGAACACAGCCTTGACTTACCAAGTACATCTTCAAGCTCAATTCCTGCCAGGAAAACAAAATACTCTGGCAGACGACCTAAGCAGAAAACTTATGGACCTGCACGAGTGGAAACTGGATCCACAAATCTTCAGCATGGTAACACAGAAATGGGGGAGCCCAGACATAGATCTATTTGCCTCTCCTTAAAATTATCAACTGGACAAATTCTGCAAAAGGACTTATCACAGACAAGCATGGAAAGTGGACGCCCTATCCTTCAGTTGGAAAAACCTATCAGTCTATGCCTTTCTCCCTCTGCCTCTTCTCTCCAAGGTCTTACTAAAGGTCAGACAGGAAAAAACAAAAATGATCCTAATTGCTGCGGACTGGCCTAGCCAGCACTGGTACCCAATTCTAAGCAATATGTCTTAACTCCCTCCTTGGTACTTGCTTCAAATACCTCATCTACTGTCTCAGCAGAACAATCAAATTCTGCACACTCAGCTCCAAACTCTGAACCTTGCAGCATGGCTGATCATTTAGTTATTCAAACAACACCTCTCAGTAAATCTGTGATGGATGTCATTTTGGAAGCCAGAAGGCCTAGTACTAGAAAATCTTATGCTGATAAATGGAAGAGATTCTGTGCTTGGAACCAAGCACAGGGAACAGACACAGCAAAACCAAATATCCCTCAGATTTTACAATACTTGACTGAGATGCTTGACAAGGGCCTATCTTTTTCTTCAATAAAAATCCATGCCTCTGCCATCTCGGCTCATTACAACACAGAGCCTCCCATCTTTTCTCATCCTCTGCTAAAACAGTATCTTAGAGGGGCCAAAAATTTAAGGCCTCCCAGAAGATCACAAACTCTTGCATGAGACCTCAATTTTCTGATGGAAAAACTCACCCTGCCTCCTTTTGAACCATCAGCTACTGCGGCTATAAAATTTTTATCTTGGAAAACAGCTTTCCTTTTGGCAATCACTTCAGCAAGAAGGGTTTCAGAACTACAGGCTCTCATGGCTGTGGAGCCTTTTATTACATTTTACCCAGACAGGGTGTTCCCCAGGACCAATCCTTCCTTTATGCCTAAGGTGGTATCCAATGTGACTCTTAACCAAACTATTTACCTGCCAACATTTTACCCAAATCCGCAGAACAAGGAGGAGCGGATTCTGCATTCATTGGATGTACACAGACAACTTAGATTCTACTTAAACAGGACCAAATCTCTGTGAAAGTCTGAGCAAATACTGGTGGCATTTGCTTCAGGATCAGAGGGGAAGGCTATATCAAAGCAGACTATTCTAAGTGGATAAGCCACTGCATTCATTTCTGCTACTTGCACCATGGTAAACCTGTGCCCAAGGGAATCAGGTCACATTCACCAGGGCTGCCTCTACCTCAGCAGCCTTTCTCAGAGGAGTTCCAACCAAAGACATTCTAGAAGCTGCTATTTGGAGCTATGTTCATACCTTCACAAAGCATTATCATTTGCCTCTCTTCTCCAAATCCAGGGCAGGCTTTGCCACTGCAGTTCTGCAGGGCCTTATAGCTGCTCCTAATGCTATTTAGTTCCATCCTCCCATCCATAGCTTTGGGATTCTACCCAAATGTAATGACTGCAACAGTGAAACACGAAGAACATAGTACAGTTGTGTACACTTACCATAAATATAGATGTTCGAGTGTATTCACTGTTGCAGTCCGGGTTACCTACCCGCCATCCCCCTTTTCTATAACTTCTCTTTCCTTCACTATATTCTAAAGCCTTTGTGGTATATTTGCTTTTACATGAAGACAAAGTTTATGTTGCTAAAAGTGCATTTACATATATTGCTGTTTATTTATAAATATATATATATATATATATATATATATATTTTTTTTTTTTTTTTTGCTCCCCATTTGGGGGGCACCTGACATCTGGGGCAAGAAAAACTGAATAAAATGGCATCGGCTGCATGTTTTAAAACCCTGACGACCTGACGTCATGGAAGAGGAGACAGCAACTGATGCAAGACCCAAGACTTTGTTATTCAGGCTGACTGAGGGCAACCTGCCAGCAGATTACCCAAATGTAATGACTGCAACAGTGAATACACTTGAACATCTACATTTATGGTAAGTGTACACAACTGTACTTTATGGCTTGAGTACCCACATGTCTGATGTTGAGCAGCTCTGGTTGTAGAAACAGACAGACCAGAGCACTAAAATAATAAATGTCCAGTGCTAACACCATATACAGCTGTGGGAGAATCAAACCCACTGCCATTTGCACGTCATTCCTTATCATGCTGAGCTACTTCTATGGTCTTTCTTTCTAGATGGAGCATTCCCTTGATAACTTTGGCCATGAAGGAAGGTCTGGAATCTGAGATCCCATCCAGTTTGTAATGCTTAAAGTTATTCAGGGACGACCATGTAATGGCTACAACAAATGTCATCTAAAGAGGCACTTACAAAATAAAGACTGTAGAGGCAGCTATGGTGGTTTGTGAGACATCATGGTAAAACTTAACATTTCTCATAACACAAGATGGAAGAGTTTATCAGCCACTTGAGTCCTTGCTTAGTAAACATTTTGCTTGTACAGCCTTTGAAGGATACGTATAACTGATTATAGTGTTTTTTTCTTTGTTTCTAAGTAATGCTTGAGTTGTCTTGTATATGTAAATATTGCAAGTAATTTCTCCTTGATTTGGAGTGTTGTGGAAATAAAGGTGTCAAATCAGTAAGTAGTTCAACTTCATTGCTTTTTGCTATCTTGTACGTAAAGTAGGGATTGTTATGCAAGGACATCTTAGCTTTAAGAAAAAGGCAAAATAAAGAACAGATCTAAACCACAACAAGATTTGCCTAGCAGAAATTATTGTCAAAAGGAATAAAGTCTCCCGTGATGAATAATTTTAATTTGGTTGATGCCCTAAACAGAGAGGGTGAACTTTCTGAGTGAAAAAAAAAAAATTGATTCAAGCTGGAATAGGGTCTGTAACAGGTTGGCAGAGAAGAAATACATAATAGAAAAAGACCTTGAGGATCACTAATGGTCCAGTACCATGATCCATGTGGAAATGTTAAATGGTTTTCAGTCAGACTTTTACTGAGAACTAACTGAGTCCTAGATCAAGTAATTCTGAAAAGTATAGTATGGGATTAGAGGAAGAAAAAAAATATTTTGCATCCATGCTTGAAATCCAGATGGTAAAGTACTTCCATTGGTCTTGGCGAGACTTCTGTGTGAAACATGTCTGGTGAGACATAATTATGTGTATCACCCTCATTGAGAATTCTGATCAAGCAACTAGCAGAACTGGAATAGTAAGGTCACAGGCTTGTGAAAAGATTCAAGTGATGTTTCCAGGAAAGTCAGAGGAGTTTGTAGAAAGCACTAGTAAGGAAATTGAACAAGAGGAGCTTGGTGAATCTTCTAAAGTATCATAGTTGTCTGCCTGGGTCAGCGTAACAATCAATCATTGATGCCTTGTGTTCCTTGGCTTTTTAAATAATTTTATCTGCAGTATCGGTGGGAATACATAAAGAAGATATTGGGGGACAGGCCTATATAAGAACATTCTTGCTCCTCATTTTGTGAGGAGAGAGCAAGGAAAAATTGAGACAGTTTGAATTCATATAGGAGGGGACCACATTGCTGACTGAACAACCCCACATCTTTTGCAAGTGTTTTGTCATATCACGGAACATCAGAATATTCATGCTCAGTTTGTTAGTAAGATATATAGACTGCTCCAGACTGTGGTTCTTGGTTTTCCTTCGTTTTTTTAAACACCTTTATTGAATTCTCGCTGAAGACATAGGCAAGCATACATTTATATAGAAGAAAACAAATCACATAGCTCTCAACCTATTGATACAAAACATCTGGACAAAGCCAAAAGTAACGGTGGACAAAACCCCAAAAATATGGACAAATTTTAAATATTGATCTTATAAACTTAGAAAGTTGGTAGAATAAAAAGTCTTGTGTTAACATACATTTTCTGAAGGTTATAACATCTGAAACTCAAATGCCTGTCATTAAATTGTGAATTCAGTCCTCACTGATTTGCCACAAAAATCTAGAAAAACATAAATTTTTTGAGAAACAGACCAAAAATATGAGGCAACAATCTGGACAGTTGAGAGGTATGAAAACCATATTAACATGTTTACAGTTACAAACATTATACATCACATGTATTGTTTTGTACATTAATCATCAATCCAACATTTCATAAACTGCTCAATTCCTGCCTTCCCTTAAACCTCAGTCCTCCTTTAAAACCCTATTCTTCATGTATTGTTCCCACAATTTCCATTTTTTCTATGTAATTTGCTCTTACCCCTTTCTAAAGATCCCACTTCCAGTTTTTATCTCTGTTATAACATTCACTATTTCATATACAGATGGTTTAGACTTTGATTTCCATTTTCTAATAATTGCTTTTTAGGCAGCCATCAGAATTAAACTTAGATGCCAGCTCAAAAAATAATTTCCTTAGTTACACCCCTTTGCTCACCCAATTTTTCTGACAGGAATTTTTAAAGTCTGCTAACTCATTACACTCCTAAAACATATGCTCAGTTACCTCTTTGCTCTACTTCACAATTACAACATTTGGCATCTGCCTGATGAAAAATTCTTTGGAATCTGCTTGATGTATAAAAATGTCTATGCAAACACTTCCAAGCAAAAATCCCAAATCTTCTAGACATCATTGTATATTTATTTATTTATATATATTTTTTACAGGGTAGTAGTGCACTAATCATTATTGACCAATTTCATGCTCAGCCCAGGTGAAATACAAAACATTTCACAGAAAAAAAATATAGACATGTAAGCAGTAAGCAAATAGTTCAGACTAATTACATAGAAAAAACTGTGTGTATACATTCCTGTGAACAAGCACAGTGCTGTGTACTATATATGCATTAGCTTCTAAAATGGGTCAATCTTCAGTGAATCTTGAGACAGGAGTAGAGATTCGGAAAGGAGATGGGTTAGATGATATGTCTTGTGTTGAAGCTAAAGCATCTACATTGTAGGAAGAAGTACTTTTTGATTTGCATTCTGAATTTGGAATAAGTGTTGATTTCCTTAATGTTGGGAGCCATACATATGTCCTCCCGTTGTTTCCCCTCTGACTTGATATTCTAATCTCTATTCCAAATCTTTTCTAACCTCCAATGACTGATTCCGATAGTTATTGTGTAATATTTTATATGCCCAACTAAAAACTCTTATCAGTCCAGGTACTTCACTTAGGATTTACCCTGTTCCTTTCTTTTTGCCTATACTCTGATGTCAATCCCTGATGGGGAAGGCAGTCTCTGGCCTGCAGTCCAAATGTCTTTGTGGCCTCTTCCATTTGTGTTACTTTTCCCTGTGAAGTTATTTGCTGACAACACCTTGGTTCCTTTGCCAGTTTCTCCAGTACGTTCCAGACCCCTCTTGCCTATTCTCTGTACTTATACTTGCAGTCATCCCTTTTGGCAGAATCTTCTATTTTTCCGTTTTTGTGCTGGCTCAGTCTTTCTTCATGTTCAATATTTTTTGCTTGTTTCCTAAAACAAGTATTGTTGTGATTTGTTTTGTTTCATCTACATTCATTCAAGTTCTTTTAAACATACTATGTTTTCTTTGTAAAAAGATTCAACATAGGTGTGGAAAGAATAACAGTTAAATCCTTTAACTCTTTGATATGATTATTAAGAATATTGATAATTTTAAAATGTACCAAGGTAGTGAAGGACAGCTGCATCTGGAAAAAGCTGAAAACAACATTTTGCATCTGTATAAAGCATAAGTACATTACTAGTATTTTTTCACGAAAGCAAACTTGTTCTAAATGGAAAAAATGTTTTGGAAAGAATAACATAACCCAAACCTCCACCGAGGATAACATTTGAGAAATGCATACACACCACAATCAAAGATCATTTAATGAAAAATTTTGTATCTTCCTTAGGATAAAAAACAATGCCTACCACCAGAAATGGCTGGCTTCATCAAATTCCTTCCTGATCCCGAAATTATTGTACTATACAATAGCATAGGTAATGGGAAACAATGGTAGCTAACAAAGCTCCACAACCGGCATGAAAGTAGCCAAAATTGTCACCCGAGTTCCATCTAGAACTCATGACTGCAGGGTACGAAACAATTTAAAATGTAAATAGTCTCAGGTGATTATGAATTTTTACCCACAAACTGCCTTTAAATGGTAAATGTCCCATCACTTTCCAACCTATGTTCATGTTACTCAACTGCTACGGATTAAGCAATACATTTCTACTATACATTAAAATACCACAAGTAAAATGGACAACAAAGTCCTGATAGACATTTATCAACAGAATGGAACTTGTTACCCGTACATATAATCAACAGCAAACTACTCAGAGTTTAAAAACTATGCATAATGTACCACACTAACCAGTTATACTACATGTTAATATACATAACAGTGTCTCTGCCAAACCATCTTCCTAGCATAAGCACAGTTAGCATTTACTTTTTTTTTAAATAAGATGCACACATAATCAGCTTGTATCTTTCTCTGTATGTATTCTAATATAAACTCCAGCTTTTCTCATAATGCATATAACTACACTCAGTTTGCATTCCACATTGGTGCATACATTTCTTTAAATGTAAGTTGCAAAATGCTTATTAACTAGTATTTTTTGGCTTAATCAGACACAATATCTGAACTAATATTTTCTAGAAAAAATAGAAAATTAAAAGTGGCTGTTTTGCCAACCAGCTGAATCTTGATTGTGCACTCAGTGTGTGAATATTGTATTGGATGTTATCAAAGTGCATTTTCACACCAACTTCATTAAGATTTTTCATCCCAGTGAGGGTGACATAATGGTTAGGGTATTTACATTACAGACATGAGGTGTTCATAGGTAGGTACTAGGCTATTGACCCTAGGGCCTATATAAGCCTAGCCAAAAAGGTACCCTGGCTTTCGCCACCCAAGAAAATTATTTTCCTGTGCCCCTGTCGAGCAGAGACACAGAAGTGGTCCCCGGGGTGAATTTCCTATCTCCCATCCAATCATCAAGATTTTTCTGGAAGAGTGCTAATGAGGAGCTTTGTTTGATATAGCTAGGTAGTTTGTTCCAGAGTATGGGAAGTCTCTGGGACAGGACAATATCCCTCCAGCATGTTCTGTTTATTGTTGTGACAAGGTTTAGGTCCCTAGAGCATGTAGTTTGGAGGGATTGGGATTTCTTTAAGTGGAGCACGTCCAACAGCTTTGGGTTTGACATAGCTTTGTATGTTAGGCAGAGATCGCCTCTGAGTAGGCGATATGCGACGGAGTAAAGCTGGCATTTTTTTGAGATGGTCTGCGTAGGGCATCTGTTTGAGGCCAGTAATCCTCTTTGTGAGGTTTTTCTACGGCCTTTCCAGTTGTTGTACAGGTCTTGTGAGGTATATATCAAGAGGGGCACTGTATTCTATAATGGGTCTAATGAGTGACGAGTTGAGGGGAACAGTGACCTCTTTTTTCCTGGATGAGAAACCTTTTGTGATGAGGTGTGCCACGTAGAAGGATTTCTTGTCTACTGTGGTGATATGATTATCAAAGGATAGACTACTCTCCACCTGTGTCCCAAGGTCTCTTATCACACTTAGGGTGTTAAGTAGACAACCGCCTATGTTGTAGTTCATGGGTACAGAGTTTTTAACAAAAGGGATGACAGTGCATTTTTTGTTAATGAGCTAGAGGCAATGGCTTTGACACCATGCATCTGTCTAAGTGAGGCCCTTTTGTAGGATCTCCACATCATTAGGAGTTTCGATTATGGCTTCTAGTTTGCAGTCATCTGCGAACTTCATTAGCCAAAGACCTTCTGTGTTAGCCTGTACTTCAGAGAAGTAGATACCAAACAGGAGAGGACCCAGGACTGAACCCTGTGGTACTCCACTTGTCACTGGTCTGAAGTCGGATTTAGAGTCTGCTACTTTCACAGTGTGGGTTCTGTCAGTGAGCCAGTTGGCAACCCATCTTGTGACATAGGGATTTATACCTAGTTTAGTGAGTTTATCTATAATTCCAGAGTGGAGGATGGTGTCGAAAGCCTTGGCGAGATCTAGATAGGCTATGTGAACCACCTTACTCTCATCTACATGGGGAGGGTTTAATTCTCACATGGGGTAATTGGCTAGGCTTAAATTGACCCATGGACATCCAGCCTAGTAGTTATCTATGAACCTCAAAAAAACTGCACCTGATTGTTTGGTATCTCTAGTAATGAAATGGAACTGCCTAAATCCTTGCATGCTAAAGCTGAAGTATAGTAAAATATCGGTGTATATTAACTCTTGACTAGCTTGCCAAGAAATACCAAAAGAATTATGCATAAAGTAAGATGGTTTTCTTCTGTGACATTGACAGAACTGTATATTCCATCACATGTATCATACAAAGACTGTGCCAAAATATAAACCTTTATGAATGCAATGGTAAGTGTTTCAGGGGCTGTCCTCCAGGTCCCTTCTGAAAATAGGCCTAGCCTAGCAGGATTAACCCCCTGTCAAAATGCAAATAAAGAAGAATTAAATATCTTTGCATTAACTCTTTCAGTTGACCATTTAGCCTTCTACCTATTTACTCCCCTCCCCACAAACATGTCTGTGGTATCAGAAAAATAGCTACCACCAAATGCAAGTCTCCAGGCCCAAAAAACAAATATAGTCCAAATGCAAACAAACCAAAGAAGGACCAGGAGCAGGCTGCAGATTCCAATTTCAAAGTAGTTTATTCCAGAACAGAGGACATCAAAAACACAGAATAACACTAGTGCTTTCATAGGTCTGTACCCCACTTCGTCAGTGACGCCACCTGATGAAGTAGGGTACACACCTATGAAAGCGCTAGTGTTGTTTTGTGTTTGGATGTCGTCTGTTCTGGAATAAACTACTTTGAAACTGGAATCTGCATGTCTGTGGTATGCTTAACTTGAGAAACTGTTCCTTACTTAACGTTTAAAAATTAGTAGTTTATGGACAGGTATGCAGAAGTGGTTGGAACCACAGCTAGTATATTAAGCTGTCTACTTTGTGGATTGGGGCTGAAGTCTCTATACTATCAAGTGCTGCAGTATTGTGATAGTCATTTTAGTTTCCTTGAACACATGAGAACTGGTTCAACTCGTTAATGAGTAGTGGAACACAGTTAAAGATCTCATGCTGTCATATATATATATATATATATATATATATATATATATATATATATATATATATATATATACCTGTGTAAAAAGTTTTTTTTTCATGATTCTGTGTCTGTAATTGTACTGATTATGGAATATACATTTCTTTCTGCAATGCACGCATTATTTCTATAAAAAACGTTTCACTAATCTGCACTTCAATAAGCATTCTCTACACCAAGCCAACTTCACACTTTGTAATATGGCATAGTTGATGATGTGATTAGGAGGAAGATTGCCATTGAGTAAGTTTGAGAGTAGAGGAGCATGTATTTTATATATGGAAACAATGTTTTCATTTATAATTGAAATGCCTGTTAAAAAACAATTTATTTACACCTATTCTGCTAATTAAAAGAGGTGGATACAACAGAACAGGTTTGTATGTAAAGTCATCAAAGGGCTGGTTAAGCTAATGCAGTGTTCAGCTGTTTATTTGTGTGTGTGTGTGTGTGTGTGTGTGTGTGTGTGTGTGTGTGTGTGTGTGTGTGCGCGCTTATATATTACAATCTACAGAGATACACACAGTGTATCTGGTTATAATGACTCCTGTGGTCAGGCTGGATAGGTTTCTTTGAACCTGATCCACTGAAACTTGAGGATGGGCTTTAGCATGTGTCCTGCAGCATAGGCATGCCATCTTAGTGGTCAATTAGTTGTGTTTCGATGGCTCGGGCTAGATGACCTAGGTGTTTGACTCTGTGTGTGTGTTTTGTTTTGTTTTTCCTAAAAGGCAAACTAAATGGTTGATGTGGTATGTGGATTTTATTTTTTATTATGTATTTTATTCTGTTGACCAAGTAGTGCCTTTTTGAGCCAATGATAATTTTAAATTCTCAGTTTTGCATATTGAAAAATAGTGGTAAACATGAAGTTTGTAACAATACAGTGTGTCATTTGGCTACCATAAAGCCTCTTGAGTTCCTTCCTGAAGGGGACTCAACTTCATCTTCAGCTTTGCAGTGTTGAACTCCTTAGTCACCATTTTTAATAGGAAGCTACTTCCAATGTGATTTCTAAGTCTGGTCCAGCAGCAATCCCTTTGTTTTGGCGATTCTCCTTTTTTTTATTTTTTTTATTTGTACACCTCTGGAGTTGGGATACATAAGAATATGGGTGTGAGCAACATACCCCTCATGGGAGTGAGGTGGGGAGCAAGTATTAGCGTAAAATGATTTCACTGGGTTAAGTTCCCAAGTCCCAACCAGTTGTATGTGGCTCATTTGGGTCCTTCTAAGATGTAACTCAGGGATTTATAGGTGAGTGCTTCAACTGCAAATGGAATCAGGTGTGCAAACAAAAGTTTGAGTGGATAAGCAGGTGCACAAGTTAATGTTTATGTCAGGTGAAACGGTAGCAGTTCACTGTGAAGTTGATCGTCTTCTTCCTCTCAGCTAAGAGAATTCCTTGTGATATCACCATGATAAGCATGTACAGCATACCCAGACACAGATGCCAGAAATATCAGCTATGACAATCCAGCTAATTAAAATGCTGTCCTCATCTTTTCTTTGCATTTGGTGCAGCTGTCCACTGAAGCAGAAAACTGTGCAATAGTGCTGAATCAGTCTAATTTAGATCACTTCCATCACAGCAGTTTCCATATGATCTTTACATTTCTAACTGAAAAATAGATGCTTTGTGCATAAACACTATAATCTGTTCAGACAGAGGTCAAACCATAAGCTACTTAACAAGTAGTATTTTCTGAGCTGTCTGGTGGCCATGTAGTACCAGTGGCCAATAATGCTCTTTTTTTAGTTCTTGGCTCAAATAGCTAATTGTCAGGCAACATACAGTTTAAGTTCCTTCACCCGTACCTCTTAACCTCTAAGAAATCTGGACAAAACCAAAAATAATGGAAAAAATAAGGGGGGGGGGGGGGCAATGGACCAAAATGAGGGACAGATTTTAAATATTGCTCTTATAACTTACAAAGATGCCAGAATAACATGTTTTGCATTAGCATGCATTTTCTGAAGGATATGCAGTCTGAAACTGAAATGTTTGTCATTATATAATGACTTCAATCTCAAAGAGTAGCCAGAAAAGCAGAAATTATATGAGAAACAGGCCAAAAATATAAGGCAAAAATCTAGACATTCTTCGAAAATCTGGACATTTAAGAGGTATGCCTTCAGCACATAAGCTGTGTGTTGGAATTAAGTTAATAATGTGTTGAGTACTGCTGATAACAACATGATACATTTCAGTTAAAAAAAGAAGTAAAAATAAATCTATTCCTGTACTCCTTTTTTAGTTAGAATACAGCACAGACAGCCCAACGAATTACAGCACACTGGTCTGTTCAGAGACAGCACTCCACAAAGTAAAACCTTTACTTTGTGGAGTGCTGTCTCTGAATAGACCAGTGTGATGTAACTTGTTGGACTGTCTGTGCTGTATCCTTACAGTTTTATGGTCTTTTCTACAGCACTTGCTTCCATTATCTGTGCCTTTTTGAGTTAGACTACATAAGATAAAGACTTAGCACTGCTTTTCACAAATTGCATGCCTAGTGCAGGTAGTAAGGAGTCATATTTTCAAGAAGAGTTTGCATAAGTATTCAGTTTAACCAGGTCAGACAATAATTTTGTAAGTTTAGACACAGTGTTTAGACCAAACGGCCATCAAAGAACTATGATTCCTCAAAAAAAACTTCATATACTTTATCACCATCCCAAGAGTCTAAATTACTTTTAAAAGTTTGAAAGCTGTTGGGCTATCTCACACTTATTCATTTATTATTTCTTTATTTAACATTTGTTAACTGGGAAAGTCCGACTTGGAACGAGCCAATTTTCAGTGGAGGCCTGGGGAGAAATGCTTCAGATGCATGTCTTTGTAACGTGGGAGGAAACCGGTGCACCCAGAGAAAACCCACATGAACATAGGGAGGACATGTAGACTCCACACAGAAGGCACCTCAGCCGAGAATCGAACGGGAGAACCTCTTCCTGTGAGGTGACAATGCAAACCGCTGCACCACTGCACAATCCAATTAGGTATATTATTTCAAAACGTGATGACTTTAATAGTTCATATTGAGACCTAATCTTAAGATTCCCTAGCTTAATCATAAAATTCATATTATTATTATTGTGATGCATGTTTGGACTTCTATTGATGTCAGTATTATACATTATTTGTAACACTGGATCATGGAAGATATTATATGTTAGTTTCAGCTTACTTCAAATATACCAATAACAAAAAGAAAACAATTTTAAGATCTTCCATGTAGTTCTATACTCGGTAGTCTTAAGGTTCATAACTCTTTTAGTGAATTTCCTTTGGAAACCTTCTAACATAGTATATACACAAAAAGTATTGTTTTTTTATATTCTATAAGTGGTCTGAATATAAGTCTTATAAACCATAACCAGTGTGTTTCTTCCCTTGTTAAATTGCTTACCAAATATCCCATTTAATAGCTTTTGTACTTATTAATTCAACATGAACCTTCAAGGACAAATTAGATGTAATAGTAATCTCCAAGTCTAAACTCAACAAGTTGTGTTGCCATTAAATAAGTATCAAATCTGGATATTTTAGTTGAAAGATACCTGACTTTATACTTATCTAGACTAAATATAAATCTAGTTTCAAATGCTCACTTCTTTAATAACTGTAAGTACTAAGTTCCTCAACATTAGTTTTTTTTTTTTTTTTTTTTTTTTGCAGAACGAGTATTGTTTTGCAGTCATTCACATATTTATGTACCCAGAATTTGTTATTCTGTGGGAAGGCAGAGAAAACCATATTAAAAAAAGCTGATCCCAGTACTGATCCCTGTGGAACTCCTGCTTTCACTGGCAAGTAATCAGAGAGTATATTGTGAACCTTAACACATTGTCTTCTACCAATTAGCCAATTTGTAATCCACCTATTGATGTAACTATTAATTTTATACTCCAAAAAATACTCCATAATAACCTTATATGGTAGACGGTCAAAGGCTTTGGCTAAATCCAGAAAAATAACTCCTGGTCTCCAACCTAAGTCCAAGGCAATAGGTATTTGTTCATAAAAACTTTAGTCGGTTAGTCTACCTTTAATAAATCCATGTTGTTCAATATCTGCAGCTTCCAAATTATTTTCATATTTATCCATAAGATCTAGTAAGCACGTCTTAAAACACTTTCCTAAAAAAGATGTTAGACTAATTGGTCTTAAGTTGTTTATTTGATCTCTCAATCCTTTTTTATAGACAGGGGTGACACATGACAGTCTCCAAAATTCAGGTACTATGCAGTTTTCCAATAATTTGTTGCATATAGTAATCAAATTAGGATGATTTGTACACTTTACGACCAATAATCTGTTTCCTTCAATTATGTCAGGACCAGTCGAGGTTGTTTCCTTCATATTATGAAAAGCAGAAACAATTACAGATTCCTTAATTATCTGGCATAAACCAGAAACAGGAGTTTAAAACATATTTATATCATTGTCACAAAAATCATGCTAGATATTTGGAAGAAATAAATTTAATTAATTTGCAATTCTTCTAGCATCTCTAATAAATTCATCATTAATTGTGATTGCAGTAATAGGAGATATTTTAACACAGTTAATATAGCAGTAGAAAGCTTTCTTATTCAGATTATTATTAATTAACTTGCTTTCATTATAAAAAAGCCTTGGCAAAACATGGAAGATAAATACCACAGGATAAAAACAGGAAAATAGCCCTATGTAGCTACTAAATGAACAAGACTTGTTTAGCACTTTCGTCCTTTTTTATTAATTGGAACTTCATCAGAAATGTCTTAGTAAAATTAAAGCAGTATTTTTAAAGGAAACATTTGTCTGCCAAAATTTCTAAACAGCCAATGAAAAAGCTCAATGAAGGAAACTAAAATCATGTAACTCAGCAATCATGTGACTCACAAACCATGTGACTAAAAAACTCATACCATCTAAAAATGCACTTGGGTATTAGAAAAACTACATTAATCTAATACATGTCCCACTTATTAGGCTGAATAAGGAGAAAGTTACAGTCAGCTGCCTGTCGGGTGCCAGGATCCGCCACATAACGCATGCACTCAAGTCACTCCACAACAAGTACAAATGTGACTCTTTCATTGTCCATGTTGGCGTGAATGACCTGAGACGTACCGCCCTGGATTACATGAAAAGAGACATGGAGGAGCTCTCCGATCTTGTAGCTCAGTCAGGTATGACCCTAGCCCTGAGTAGCATCCTGCCATCACCCAGAATGATACCACAGTACAAGGACAAAATGACTGACTTCAACAATTGGCTAAGCTTCTGGTGTCATTCTAAGGGGATCCAGTATCTGTCTGCCTGGGATGACATGATCGACAGACCACGATGCTTTGCCAGAGATGGCCTGCACCTGTTGCCCTTGGGATTCCAGATACTGGCCAAGGGACTTGCCACCCCTATAGTGCCTTTTTTTAGGCAAGGTTCAAAAGACAAATCCACCACCATAACAGGTACATGCAAGCAAAATCTGAGGGTAATGCTACTCAGTGCTAGAAGTCTAAACCTCAAAATGCACTTGCTCAAGGCACACCTAAAAATGGAGAACATCGACATCTGTGCAGTAACTGAGACCTAGTTCAAGGCTCCAGAGAGCACCCTAGCATTACCAGGCTATAATTCATACCACACCTTTTGGCCACCTAACCTGGACTGAAACACTAAAGGTGGAGGTGTGTCCATATTCATGAAAGATACCCACACCTCCAGACTAGTTGCCAGGCATAACGCATCCGAGATTATCCAGGTGCAACTAACTCTGGGTAAGACCGCATTCCAAATTGTTACTTGCTACAGATCCCCCACCATGCCTCAAGAGTCCTACTCCACATTTCTTGAAACACTGGAAAATATTAAGGTACAACCCAACGCCCTAATACTGGGAGATTTCAACTACCCCACCATCAACTGGGAAAACTACTTGTGCACTAACTCTTTTGCTCAACGTTTTTTGGAATTCATAAATTCAAACATCCTGGATCAACTTATCCGCAACCAAACCAGGGGCAGCAATACCCTGGACCTGGTCATTACCAACATGGGTGACCAGTGTTCCACACCAGAGGTCATCTCCTTGTTGGTCAGATCCGACCACAAGCTAATCAGCCTAGACATCCACATCCCACCACCACCCCCTGTTAGGGAAGCCACAGTAAAAAATTTCTCCAAAGCTAACTTCACGCTTCTTAAGACAGAAGTGGCAAACTTCATGACACCCATGCAGCCAGACAATAGAGATATGACTGCTGAGTCCTACACAAAGGCACTTTATAAGCACCTACATGAGTGCATGGATCGTACCATCCCTAACAGAACCAAGACGCTATCCTCCAAAAAATGAAAGCCAATCTGGTGGTCTCCTGCCATAAATAAACTCTACAACAGAAGAAAAAAACTTTTGCAAAAAAGAGTAAAATCCCATGACTGGAAGAACTCCCTGGTCAACCTCAGTAAGAAGCTGAGATCCCTCATAAAATCCTCCAAAGCTAATTATGAAAACAAAATAGCCACTGATTCTAAAGACATTCACAAAGCATTCTATAGCTATGTCAAGAATCTTAATGGCAACACTCATATCTGCTCTGAGTTACAGCACAATGGCACTAAATATACAGAACCAACTGATATTGCCAACATCCTGGCAGATAGGTTCAGTGCTAACTTTACCCCCACCACCCCCTAAAGGGCCCATCTCAATACCAGAGGAATGCGAAGTTCCTGAAATCATGGTTGCACAGGTAAAAAAACTGATTCTACAAAGCCAAGAACACTGCATCTATGGGTCCTGACAACATCCCAGGCTGCGTTCTACATGAACTACGAATGAACTGACACCCCACCTAAGCACCATGTTCAGTCATAGCCTCACCTCAGGCTTTGTGCTCACTGAATGGCAGATGAAGACTGTTATCCCACTCCACAAAGGGGGAGCCACCACGGACCCCGGGAACTACCGCCCCATTAGCCTAATGAGCCTGGTCTGCAAGGCCATGGAACGTATCATCATGGAACTTATAAACAAAGATATTGGTAACCTCCAAACTCTGGACCCCACTCAGTTCGGGTTTGTAAAAGGCAGATCATGTCTCCTAAACCTGAATGACTTCTTTGAAGCAGTCACCAAAGCTGTAGACTAGGGTAAGGTGGTTCACACAGCCTATCTAGATCTTTCCCCCTCAAGCCACATGCTCCAGGGATCTAAACCTCACCACAACAATAAATAGGACATGCTGGAGGGATAGATTCCTGTCCCAGAGACTTCCATTGCTCTGGAACAAGATTCCAATCTACATTAGGCACAGCTCCTCACTAACCCTCTTCAAGAGAAGCCTTGACGAGTGGTTGGGAAACAGAAAGTTTACCCCAGGGATCACTTCAGTGGCTGTGATGGACAGAGGCACAGGGAACTAATCTAAGGGGGCGGCAAAAGCCAACACATTCTGGCTAGGCTTATAAATGCCTTCGGGCAGATAGCCTAGTACCTACCTATGAACCTATAAGGCTTTTGACACCATCCCCCACTCTGAAATTATAAATAAACTCACGAAACTAGGTATAAATCCCTATGTCACAAGATGGGTTGCCAACTGGCTCACCGACAGAACCCACAGTGTGAAAGTAGCAGACTTGAAGTCCGACTCCAGACTAGTGACAAGTGGAGTACCACAAGGATCAGTCCTGGGCCCTCTCCTGTTTGGCATCTACTTTTCTGAAGTACAGGATAGCACAGATGGGCTTTGGCTAACGAAGTTCACAGATAACTGCAAACTAGGAGCCATAGTTGAGTCCCCAAATGATGTGAACATCCTACAGAAGGGCCTCACAGAGACAGTTGCCTGGTATCAGCGCCATGGCCTCAAGCTCAATGCCAAAAAGTGCACTGTCATCCCCTTTGGTAAAGAATCTGTACCCATGAGCAACCACATTGGTGGCAGTCTACTTGACACCGAAAGTGTGATGAGACCTTGGGACACAGGTAGACAGCAGCCTCTCCTTCGATAAACACATTGCCACAGTAGTCAGAAAATCCTTCTACGAGGCACACCTCATCACAAAAGGTTTCTCATCCAGGAAAAAAGAGGTCATTGTTCCCATCTACTCGTCACTCATCAGACCCATTATAGAGTACAATGCCCCTTTTGGTATGTACCTCACAAGATATCTGCAACAACTGGAAAGGCCACAGAAATACCTCACAAAGTGGATTACTGGCCTCAAACAGATGCCCTATGCAGACCGTCTCAAAAAACTCCAGCTTTACTCCGTCACATATCGCCTACTCAAAGGCGATCTCTGCCTAACATACAAAGCTATGTCAAACCCTGAGCTATTAGACATGCTCCACCTAAAGAAATCCCAATCCCTCTGAGCTACACACTCTAGGGACCTAAACATTCTCACCCCATTAAACAGGACATGCTGGAGGGATAGATGTTCTTCGTGTTTCACTGTTGCAGTCATTACATTTAGGGTACTCTGCTGACAGGTTGCCCTCAGTCGGCCTGATTAACAAAGTCTTGGGTCCTGCATCGGTTGCTGTCCCTTCTTCCATGATGTCAGGGGTATAAAACATGCAGCTGATGCTATTTTCATCAGTCTTTCTTGCCGCGGGGTGCCCGAAGCAGTAGTAGTTCGCAAGTGCCGGTCGGCCGACTCCTGAAATTTTCGTTTTCGAGTTTCAGAACCGAAGTCTTCAACCTAAAGCTAAGTACCCCGTTGGGGAAACTTTTTCTTGCTTCTAACCGAGGTCAGTAAAAGTTAATAATTATATTACTTGTGGGAAGCAAATACCTCATAAGAATTTTCATTTGTACTGTATTCCTTGCCTAGGCCCTGACCACACTATGCCTTGCTGTCAGTTTTATGCTAAATTTAACCAACACACTATTAAGTGTCAGTATATTTTTACATCTAAATATTTTGGCTCAAGATTTAACTATCCAGAAATGTCATCGGTTAGCAATCCGACTACCGGAATACACAAAAAATGCAAAGAAAAAGACAGAGACAGACCGTTGAGGTCCAAAACCGACGACGAAGCTTCTCCTAAGCCAGTCATTGGTTCGCCAGTACTCAGTGAGGTGCTTTCGCAGCTCCTGATACCCACTACTTTTGATTTGCCGGCCTCTACTGAGAACCATCCGGAGTCCGGTATGCCGCGAAACACTTTAAGTATTTAACCCGCGGATGTCTCTACCTTAGATGGGTCCAGAGCCGCTGAGCAGGCACCGGCTTCTGAGGGTATTTTCAGGCCTAAAGATTTGTATATTAAACCGACGCCATCTTCAAAACCTAGGCCAAAACCAACTTCTATGTCTAAAAAACCAACACTTGGGCCACGTGCACAGGCCCCTATGCCTAAAAAACAAATGATCAAAATGGCTGAGGATTTAATTACCTTGATCAGGGGTTCCCAACCCCCTCCTGCTAAGAGGCCTAGGCAAGACACTGATTATGAATCTTCAGATCAGGTTTCTATTTCTTCTGATTCCACTTCTGATCAGGAATTATCTATTCCACCTTATGAGGAGTCTGATGCAGAAGAATCCATCCCTTCTGCTTTTCCTCCTGAGGATTTTTCTTTTGGAGAAACTTTGCATAACTTAAGGGAACATTTTCATTGGAATCTAAAAAGAGGCTTAGGGATTTCCTTCTTCTTTCTCAGCATAGGCCTTTGGCTATACCTCCTGTTCTAGACATTGTTAATGATGTTTTCTCAGAATCCAGCATGGCTCCTGATTCCCTGCCTCCGGCTCTTAGTAAGCCAGACAGATATTACAGGGTTCCTGACTCCCACAAATTCCTTTTTAAAAACCCTATTGCTGACCCTGAAACCATTTCTCAGGGTCCCAAGAGTGTTAAGGCTTCTACTGCTAAAAATCCTACCCATTCTGATAGACTCCAGGGCACTGTATAGATGGGGTAAGAAGGTTTACACGTCTGCAACCTTGCCAATCAGGGCTTTAAACTGTCAATTTCATATGCTTAAATATCAGCAACATGTCATGGGCTTACTTAAACAGAAAATTATGTTGAGGCAGATAGCCTAGTACTAAATTATGAAAATTATGAAATTATTTCTTGCATTCAGCTGAACAAGCATACTTTGCAATGTTTCATAGTTTCATAGTATAGTACTAGGCTATCTGCCCTGGGGCATTTGTAAGCCTAGCCATAGTGATGTGGCTTTTGCCACCCCATGAAATAGTACAAAAATGTACAGAATAAATCTAGAATACTGTGCCTCTGTCTAGTAGTGACACAATGAAGGTCCCCTTATATAATAGAATTAGTTTACTGTGCCCCTGTCTAGCAGTGACACAGATGTGACCCCTGGGGTAAACTTACGATCTCCCATCCACTCATCAAGATTTCTCTTGAAGAGAGTCAGTGAGGGGCTCTGCCTAATACGAACTGGGATCCTGTTCCAAAGCATGGGAAGCCTCTGGGTTATGAATCTATCCCTCCAGCATGTCCTATTCATACTTGTGCCGAGGTTTAAGTCTTTAGCTCTCGTGGTCCTGATGGATTTGGATTTTTTGAGGTGGAGCATGTCCATCAAATCCTGATTGGACATGGCCTTGTACGTCAGGCAGAGATCACCTCTGAGCAGGCAGTATGCTACTGAATAGAGCTGAAGTTTCTTTAGTCTGGCGGAATAAGACATATGTTGGAGACCCTTGATCCTTTTGGTGAGGTACTTTTGTGGTCTCTCCAGCTGTTGCAAGTGCCGGGTGAGGTACATACCAAATGGGGCATTGTACTCAATCATGGGTCTGATGAGGGAGGAATATAGGGGTACAATGACATCCTTGGATCTGGATGTGAATACCTTCATGGTGAGGTGTGCAAGGTAGAATGTTTTTCTAACCACTTTAGCAACGTGGGTGTCAAATGAGAGGTCGCTGTCTACTTGGGTCCCTAGGTCTCCGATTACTTTTTCTGTACTCAGTGGGTTGCTGTCTATGTGATAATTTGTGGGTACTTTGTTTTTTCCAAAAGGGATGACTATACATTTTTTGGCATTTAGTTTAAGGCCGTGACTACGGCACCAGTTGTCTGTTTCAGCGAGGCCTTTTTGTAGGATGTGTGTGTCTGCTGGTGTATCGACTATGGCGCCTAGTTTGCAGTCATCTGCGAACTTTGTCAGCCACAGCCCTCCCATGTTTGCTTTAACATCTGAGAAATAAATGCCGAACAAGAGGGGTCCCAGGACAGATCCCTGTGGGACACCACTTGTGACTGGCTTTGAGTCTGACGTTGCTCCAGCTATTTTAACTTTATGGGTTCTGTCCTTTAGCCAGTTTGCAACCCATCTAGTGACATAAGGGTTTACTTTTAAGCTGTTTAGCTTATCTCTGATGCCTGAGTGGGGTATTGTGTCGAAGGCCTTAGCCAAGTCCAGGTATGCTGTATGGACTGCTTTGCCCTCATTAATGGCTCTAGTGACTGTTTTGAAAAAGTCAACCAGGTTTAAAAGGCAGGATCTGCCCTTTACAAAGCTGAACTGGGTGGGGTCAAGTGTCTGTAGGTCCCCTTTGTCTCTGTTTATGAGTTCCATAATGATTCTTTCCATAGCTTTGCAGACCAGGCTAGTTAAGCTTATGGGGCGGTAGTTTCCAGGGTCTGTAGAGGCGCCCGGCTTGTGGAGTGGGACCACTGTTGCTGTACGCCAGTGTTCAGGTACATATCCCGAAGTAAGGCTAAGGTTAAATAGCATTTTTATGTGTGGGTTTAGCTTCTCTTGGAGTTCACGTAACACGCACCCCGGGATACCGTCAGGTCCCATTGATGCTGTGTTTTTTGCTTTGTTTAGGGCGGTTCTCACTTGGACATCTGAGATGACAGGGAGATTACATTCAGCTGGGATAAGTATTTCTTCTTTTGGGGGTGAAGGAGGCGAGAAATTTGCACTGAACCTGTCAGCCAGAATGTTAGCAATATCTGTGGGTTCAGTGTATTTTTGTTGTTGTGAACCAACTCTGAGCATATCTGAGGGTTTCTGCCCAGGTTTCTAACATAGCTGAAGAAGGCTTTGTGGTTATCTTTAGTGTCCTTAGCGATTTTTCTCTCAAAGATTGCCTTGGATGTTTTTATGAGAGAACGTAGTTTTCTGCTAATGTTGATCAGAGATGTCTTCCCTTCATGGGATTTCGCTCTGACGTGCAGTAGCTTCCTTCTTTTGTTATACAATTTGTTTATGGCTGAGGTCCACCAGACAGGACGCTTACATTTGGTGGAGAGGGACTTGGATTTGTTTGGGATTGCATGATCCATGCATTCTTGGAGATGTCCATAGAAAGCATTTGTGAAGGATTCGGCATTGTGGGATGTGGTATCCACTGGCACAATGGGCTTAAAGGATACCATATCAGTCTTAAGAAGAGTGGTCTGCTTTTGAGAAGTTTTTCACTGTGGTCTTTTGTGCTGGGGGTGGAGGTGGGATATGTATATCCAGGGTGATTAGTTTGTGGTCAGATCTCACTAGTGAGGGGTATACTTCCGGTGTGGAGCATTTTGTCCCCATGTTTGTGATGATCAGGTCTAGTATATTATCTCCCCTAGTGGGAGAGGTGACTAGTTGTTCCAGTGCATTTGAATTTATGAATTCCATGAACCTTTGGGCTAGGGTATTAGGGCTAGAATAATGTACCCAATCTATGTTTGGGTAGTTGAAGTCTCCCAGTATGATGGTATTTTGTGATACATTCATATCCTCCAATGTCTTCAGGAAGGCTGAGTGGGGTTCTTAAGATTGGGAGGGTGGTCTGTAACATGCTACCAGTTGTATAGCAGTTTTGCCTATGGTTAGTTGCACCTGTATGGTCTCTGATGCTTCATGTGTTGCTACTAACCTGGAGGTGTGGGTGTCCTTTATGAATATGGACACTCCTCCTCCCTTTGTGGTTCGGCCCGGGTTTTGGGGCCGAAAAGCATGATACGAGGTATAGCCTGGTAGCACTGGGGTGCTCTCAGGAGCCTTGAACCAGGTTTCAGTTACTGCACAGACGTCGATGTTCTCCATGCTGAGGAGTGCATCAAGTGCCTGCATCTTGAGATTTAGACTTCTGGCGTTGAGCAGCATTACCCTTAGTTTTTTTCCATTTTTGTTTTCTAAGGAGGTGGGTTTGTCTTTTGAGCCTTGCCTAAAAAAGGCACTATGGGGTGGCAAGAGCCTTAGCCAATATCCGGAAGCCCAGTGGTGACAGGTGTAAGCCATCCCTTGCGAAGCAGCGTGGCTTGTCCAACATATCATCCCAGGCAGACAGACATTGGATCCCCTTAGAATGACACCAGTACTTGAGCCAATTGTTAAAGCTGATCATCTTGTCTTTGTATTGTGGTATCATTCTTGGTGAGAGCAAGATGCTGCTCAGGGTCAGGGTCATACCAACCTGGGCTACATAATCGGAGAGCTCCTCTATGTCTCTTTTCATGTAGTCCAGGGAGGTACGTCTCACGTCATTCACACCAGCATGGACAATGACGGAGTCATATTTGTACTTGCTTTGGAGTGATCTGAGTGCATGTGTTATGTGGTGGATCCTAGCTCCCGATAGACAGCTCACAGTCACCTTCTCCTTGTTCAGCCTGGTCAGTGGGACATCAGTGTGTCTGACTATGGAGTCACCTATTACTAGTGTATCAGGCAAGGTGTTTGGCCTTAAGGGCTGCGATTGGTCGACACACTGATTTATTGAAGTATGTGTTGCATGTGTTTTGTTTTGAGGTGGTGGATTTTTGGATGCCTGCTTTGGGAGCCTCTGTTGTTTTGGTAAGTTTTTTATTAGAGCCTCCGAGTATGTCTTTGTGTTTTTATGTGTTTGGTTTGCAGTTGTGGTAGGTCTATGTGGGACTGGGATTGTTGTGTGTGTGGTTGCCATCTCCTCCTGTCTGGTCATGCCAGCCCTGAGTTGAGAGAGTTCAGCCTCCAGTTTGGCTATATAGTTGCATCTCTCACATGTATTTGTGTTTGTTGGGAGGAGGAGAGGGTTGTCTGTGTACATGAGACAATTGTAGCATTGTCTCAAGATGCCCAGATTGACCAGCTGAACTGGAGACGACACCAGTAATCTACCACTCGACATGCTAGAACAGTATAAGGGAGTGGTATACCTTTAAGGGAAGTGGATATTCATAGGGGTGGTAAGTAGATGTAGTGCTTTACTTAGTACGAGAGTGCTTACTTAGTAGAGAAGTATTGAGAACAAGTGCTAGGCTTATAATACAGTGAGTAGTCTGGTTATACTAAGAGTAGAGCTTCCTTAAGGGAAGATTTGAAGAGCAGACTTGGCGGAGCCAGAAAAAGTTTAACCTTATTTAACCGGCGCTGCGCTATGCGCACGACCACGCAAAGCTGTGCAAATGCGGATTTTAAACAGTGAACTACAAAAGAGCTAGAAATGGTCCCAAACAACCAATTACTACAGCTTCTTGTGCTGAGGTCACTTCCCCCAAGGACAGGTAGGCTGCTCAAGGCTCCCCACTCCCACTGGTGAGCAAAGAAACTTCCTTCTATCCAAGTAAGGTAATGGGCAACACAGGAACTACACCACAGTCCCGAATACAGCAATGCCTGTAAACTGGTCTAAACTAGTCGAGGAAGGTGGGAAAACAAGGATTATTTTTTTTGTTTTTTTGGTAGAAACACACAGAAAATGCAGAAACAGTGATAAATTAGTTACACAGGCTAGCACACTTTAGTGGGCAGCCTCCACAGTTAAATTAAACAAACAAACAAGCAAACTTTCGATCAAATTCGACTAAAATGTAACTTTAAGTGCAGATTTTAAAATAATGCAGCAATCAGTTAAAAAACAGTTCAGGCTAGTTCATGGTAAGCTACAGAAGCTATTTCAAGTGAAAAACAAACAAAGATACTTAAATCCAGAAGGTAGTCGCTTTTCTGAGTTCCCTGCTGCTAGGACCACTCTGTAAACCCACGTGGAGCTTGTCTGAGCAGTATGTGGTTTTGATTCCTTGGAGGCCTCTTGCAGGGCCGATGTAAATGGATCTGTGATAAGAAGGCATGCTTGGCTCAAGGAGCAAAATCTGCCTGATCATGTTAAAGCAAAATTGTTGGATGCACCTTTACAACAGGACAGTCTGTTTGGTAATAGGGCAGAAGAAATTTTGAAAAAGATGGAAGACAAAGCTAAATCTATGCAAACTGTAAAAGATTTCCTACAAGTGCAGTCACCCAGGTTCAATAGGCACTGGCCTACTAAGAATTGGTCCTTTCCAGTACCCACCAGAGCTGCACAGGTCAAACCCAGACACTCTAAAGGCTCCAGGTTTCAGTCACAAGGAACTTACAGAACAAAACAATGGGTTGCCTCCACCTCCAAATCTGGAAGTAGCAAGGCTCCTCCCTATGATAAACAGTCTCAATGACTTTCCTCTGCCATCTCCAAGCACTTATCTTTTGGCAGCCCCTTTGGGGGGAAAACTAGCACTTCATGCACAAAATTGGCATCTAATTACCCAGGACAAGTGGGTTTTAAATATAGTATCCCAGGGATACAGATTTAATTTCCACACGTTGCCAAACTCAGACGGATGGCCAGTTCTGCCTCCAAATCAGTGGGCAGAGGCCCAGAAGCAAGTTATGTCCCTCATGAATATGGGGCTATTCAGCTGGTACCATAAGAGGAAAAGGGACAAGGTTTTTATTCAAGACTTTTCCTGGTACCCAGAAAAGACAAATCATGGCATCCAGTTCTGGACTTATCCATTCTAAATACATTCCTGGACATTCCAAAATTCAAGATGCTGACTCTACAATAGTTACTGCCAATGCTAGGCAAGGATGCCTGGTTGGTAACTCTAGACTTAAAAGAGGCTTACCTGCATATCCCAATCAGGGAATCTTGCAGAAGATACCTCCACTTCAAAGCAGGCTATTTGCATTGCCAGTTCTCTGCACTGCCCTTTGGCTTATCTACTGCGCCCAGGGTCTTCACAAAGTGCCTGACACCAGTAATTGCATTTTGCAGACAAAGAAATATTCAAATTTATCATTAACTGGACGATTGTCTAATTCAGGCAGAAAACAAGGACACTCTTCTACAGCATCTGGCGTTTGTAAAAAGGCTTCTAACTAGCCTAGGCTACACCATAAACGAAAAGAAATCACAACTGGTACCCTCTCAAATAATTACATTCCTGGGTGCAAGCTTGAATACAGCTGCCCAGATGACTTACCTCACACCAGAAAAACAAATCCAATTGATGACTTACTTCAAACAAGTGGCCACAAAAACCATGTTATCTGCAACACAAATTCTGCAGGCCTTGGGGTTCATGGCTTCCTGCATTCTACTAATTCCATATGCAAGACTGCATATGAGGAAACTTCAATGGTGCCTAAAAAGCTTACGGAGTCAACATTGTCACAGCTTGGAAACAATGATTCCTATCATTCCTTGCCTGCAGCAAGAGTTCCTATGGTGGCCAGAGGCCTGTCACCAAAACAAGGGACTGTCATTCATTCCATCCCCTGCCAACCAAACCCTGACTACAGACACATCGGATTATGCTTGGGGGGGGCGCATCTGCCAGGGAGATGCATTCAGGGTGAATGGAGCCCAAATCAAATGCACCTGCATATCAACCAGAAGGAGATGCTAGCTGTACAGAATGCGCTGACAGCCTTCAAGGACTTTCTTCATCCATGACAACTACTGATAAAGACGGACAACACCACAGTCATGTGGTACATAAACAAGCAGGGGGGTACCCATTCCTACCCCCTTTGCAGACTAGCCATGGCTTTGTGGAACACAACCTTGACTTACCAAATACATCTACAAGCTCAATTCCTGCCAGGAAAGCAAAATACTCTGGCAGACGAACTAAGCAGAAATCTTATGGACCCACACAAATGAAAACTGGATCCACAAATCTTCAGCATATTGACACGCTAATGGGGGAGCCCAGACGTAGATCTTTTTGCCTCACCCTAAAACTATCAGCTGGACAAATTCTGCACAAGAAGCCATCACAAAAAAGCTTGGAAAGTGGATGCTCTATCCTTCAGCTGGAAAAACCTATCAGTCTATGCCTTTCCCCCTCTGCCTTTGCTCTCCAAGGTATTACTAAAGGTCAGACAGGAAAAAACAAAAATGATTCTGATTGCTCCTGACTGGCCTCGCCAACACTGGTACCCGCTCCTACGCAATATGTCACACCTTCCTCCATGGTAGATGCCTCAAACACCTTATCTACTGTCTCAGCAGAACTATCAAATTCTGCACACTCAGCTCCAAACTCTGAATCTTGCAGCATGGCTAATCAACTAATTTCACCAGTTACATCTCTCAGCAAACCTGTGATGGATGTCATTTTGGAGGCTAGAAGGCCTAGTACTAGAAAATCTTATGCTGATAAATGGAAAAGATTCTGTGCCTGGAACCAGGCACAAGGAATAAGCACAGCAATGTTCAATATTCCTCAGATTTTGCAATATTTAACTGAAATGCTTCACAAGGGCCTATCTTTCTCTTCCATAAAAATCCATGCCTCTGCCATTTCAGAGCCTCCCCTCTTTTCTCACCCCCTGCTAAAGCAGTATCTCAGAGGGGCCAACAATTTAAGACCTCTCAGGACAGCACCAACTCCGTCATGGGCCCTCAATTTTGTGTTGGAAAAGCTCACCCTACCTCCTTTTGAACCAGCTTCTACTGGAGACATAAAATTTCTCTCTTGGAAGACAGCTTTTCGTTTAGCAGTCACGTCAGCTAGAAGGATTTCAGAACTCTCATGGCAGTGGAGCCTTTTATTATCTTCTACCCAGACAGGGTGTCGCTCAGGACCAATCCATCCTTTATGCCTAAAGTGGTATCTAGTGTGGCTCTTAATCAGACCATTCATCTGCCAACTTTTTTTCCCAAATCCACAGAACAAGGGGGAGTGGATTCTGCATTCATTGGATGTACACAGACAACTAAGATTCTACTTAAACAGGACAAAATCTCTAAGAAAATCTGAGCAACTACTGGTGGCATTTGCTGCAGGGGCAGAGGAAAGGCTATTTCAAAGCAGACTATTTCAAAATGGATAAGCCATTGTATTCATTTCTGCTACATGCATCATGGTAAACCTGTTCCCAAGGGGATCAGATCCCATTCCACCAGGGTTGCATCTACTTCTGCAGCTTTTCTCAGAGGGGTTCCTACCAGGGACATTCTAGAAGCTGCTACCTGGAGCTCAGTTCATACATTCACCAAACATTACCATTTACCTCTCTTCTCTAAATCTAGAGCAGGCTTTGCCACTGCTGTCCTGCAGGGCCTTATAGCTGCTCCTAATGCTGTATAATTCCATCCTCCCAACCATAGCTTTGGGATTCTACGCAAATGTAATGACTGGAACAGTGAAACACGAAGAACATAGTACATTTGTGTACACTTACCATAAATGTAGATGTTCGAGTGTATTCACTGTTGCAGTCCTGGTTACCCACCCATCAGCCCCCTACTTTTCTCTTTTTATACCTCTTCTTTTTGTTACTATGCTCAAAAGCCTTTTTGTTGTATTTGCTTTTATTTGGAGGTATACTTTTTTGTGTTCTAAATTACATGCATATATAGATATATATATTTTGCTCCCCATTTGGGGGCACCTGACATCTGGGGCAAGAAAAACTGATGAAAAGCGTCGGCTGCATGTTTTATACCCTGATGACCTGACGTCGCAGGACCCAAGACTTTTGTTAATCAGGCCGACTGAGGGCAACCTGCCAGCAGATTACCCTAAATGTAATGACTGCAACAGTGAATACACTCGAACATCTACATTTATGGCAACTGTACACAACTGCACTATTCCTGTCCCAGAGACTTCCCATACTCTGGAACAAACTACCTATCTTTATCAAGCAAAGTTCCTCACTAGCTCTCTTCAAGAAAAATCTTGATTGGATGGGAAATAGGAAACTCACCCCGGGGATCACCTCTGTGGCTCTGCTCAACAGGGGCACAGGTAAATAATCTTCTTTGGTGGCAAAAGCCAGGGTACCTTTTCGGCTCGGCTTGTATAGGCCCTAGGGCCGATAGCCTAGTACCTACCTATGAACCTACAAATACAACCTATACATTTTACTTGGTAAACTGTAAAATATAAAATATTTCTTAATAGATTTCCCACTTTTATAAAACTGCTTCCATAATTAACCTTAGCAATTTTAATTTCATGTTTTAAATCCATTTCCTCTTGTTAACATCTGACGGATATTTCATGAAAGTTTTATAACTCTGCTTTTTCATGTGCATTCTTATTACTCCATTATTCCCCCAAATGGGTAAGGATAATTTAGTATTCTTATAACACTCTGATGACGTTATACACTTCCACAACAAATTTTCAAGTGTTATATATCCAAAATGACAATCTGAGGATAAAAATAAATACTAGCAATAAATATTCATATACTGCGTTATTAAATTTGGATTCTAATTTATTCTAAGAATATCTTCTCAAGGGTATGATTGTATTTAATTGCATTTCAAGCATGAATGATATGGAGTTATGATGAGACAAACCTAAATGTAGAAGGGTACTTAAACTGCTGACCGTGCAGTGGCTTTTGTAGCTATAATATCAAATATATTATTTCCCCTAGTGTTAAAATCCACCAGTTGTAGCAACCAGTAGTAAAACATAATATTAACAAATTCCCTATCAAAACAGGAATTGGTAGTCAGAGTATTCAATTGAATTCCTGGGTAATTAAGGTCTCCTAAAATTAAAACAGTATCCTTTCTATCAAGACAGTTAAACAAGTTCTGCAAATATTCCCAATGGGTATAACTATCCATATTTGGTGAACGGTAAGATAAAACAAGATAGAAATTTTTGGAACACCTGTTAAAACATTTAACAGTAGTGTTTTCATAGTCAATCATCTATTTAACAAGAAAGCATGCAATAGTCTTGTGAACCCATAATGTTACCTCACCTCCTCTGGAGTTTTGCCACAAGCACTCATATTTAACAAAGTCCTTCAAGTAAAAACTAAACAAATTCCACGTTTCTGTTATAGCTATTGTTTTAAACTCTTCCTTTGCAATTAAACCAGATAACTCATCCAATTTATTTCCCAAAATCCTGTACAAGTTATACTGTACAAACAGAAAAAATATGTTTAATACACATCATCTTACTGTTCTGTGTATGTATCTACTTTCAGCAAGTTGGATTAGACTGACAAGTTGTTAAGTAAACCAACCTCTCTGTGAACAATGGTTTAAACCAGTGACGGCAAACCTTTTGGGTTTGACGTGTCAAAAATTCAGGAAATGGCTAACTTGTCTCTGTTTCTGTGTCACCTCCCCCAAACAAAAAAAAAAAATAAATAAATAAATAAAATAGCATGGCTCTCAATAAATTGGTGCTAAATCTCAACAGAATCAGGGACAAATCTAGAAATAACTACATGGACAGTTTTAAACTACTAGTACTATTAATTTGAGATACTGACAGAAAAAAATTAATGTGAATTAATATACATTTTCTGAAGTAAAATTAGTCTATAAATATAATTAGTGTCATTATTACGTTAAAAAAGTTGCCAGTTTTAGGAGGGATTAAGAGGGACAGTTGAGAGGAATGTAAAACAGCAAACTCATAGAAATGCAGACTACTTGCCCTTTGTAGAAGTGTAACCATGAAGGGAAAACAATGTTAGCACTGCCCTTTGCAGCCTCTCTCAAGGCAGTACACTGAAATAGTATTTGACGTTAATAACTTCCTTACCTCTGCAGCAGTGTTGTTGAACTGGCTCCTGGCACAAAATAATTCAATGCACTTCACACAAGCAACAAATGCAAAGGAAGTTTTTTTGGTAACTCAGGTGTTGGTGAACACTGGTGTGTTACCCAAAATGCTGTGGCGTGTCACCTTTCACATGTGTGTTATAGGTTTGCCGTCACTGGTTTAAACTTTGATGGGCCTAAGCATTGGCATGGCAGTGAGTACTTGGATTTATTATACTGGCTGCATGATGCAT
The DNA here is from genome assembly GCF_019279795.1 of Protopterus annectens. Taxonomy (NCBI): domain Eukaryota; kingdom Metazoa; phylum Chordata; order Ceratodontiformes; family Protopteridae; genus Protopterus; species Protopterus annectens. The sequence goes on along the minus strand of NC_056748.1, from coordinate 370,981,181 downwards.
AGGGTTAAAGCCCTGACTAGTAGCAGTTTAGGTGCTGGAGGAGGATGGGAATGAGCATCAAACAACTCATTGGTCCGGGGGGGGAGATAATTCAATCACTGTGTTACTGCTGTCTACTGTATGCAGCCTCTGGTACACAGCACCAGATCAGGAATGTGTGTTTGGCACCACCATAATGGTATATCATAGCCTCCATTGCTCATGCATGGGAGTATAGATGTGCAGTTAGGAAGCACGGCAAAGCTGTGTGGGGCTCATGCATGTCAGCAAGCAAGTGGTGTATGACTACGACATCACAAATGCACATAAGCCCTGCCTTGGACATTGATGAAAGGCTCTGAGGGCAGGGATATTGTACAGTTCTCTAGCCTGGAGACTGTTAGGGTCCTCCCCTGAAAACAAAAAAAAAAAAGAAAGAGATAAAAGGGTGTCTCCAATTTGGGTAGAGTGAAGCCAGATACTGTGCTGACAAGACAGAGGTGTTCCCAAACTGTTGAACACAATCTGAAGTAACAAAGCAAGGTGGAGCACAAATAATTTCTGTATTTGCCTGGATGACTTCTCCTTTTAGTTGGATTTTATCTCAGGGAATTTGTGTGAATCTTCTTCTCTCTAATCCATAGCATTCAAGACCTTTTTAGAGGGAGTGATGGTTGGCAGGCAAAAAGAACGTAAACTGAAAAATGCTTGAATTTATTTTCTGGTGATAATACTGCAAGACCATATGAAGCAGTTGCTGCATTCTGGAGCTAAGGCTTTTTATATGAGATGTTAAACCTAGGTTCATCTGTCTGAGTAATAGTCCTTCAGATATGTATTAAAAACTCCATGACATACACTGTTGAACAAAGAAAAGAATCAGCCAGATTTAATAAAGCCTACACTGTCTGTTTACAACACACACATGGTAGTGACATGCAAGCAAGGTAAACACTGTGGCATGCAAATTACATCATAAGCAGCTGAATTGTATGCTAATCAACCAATCCAAGATGAAGGAACTATTCAACAAACTATAAAGAAAATGTGTAGACTCAGTGCTGGTTTTCTCTGCAAATTCCAAAACCTGTTGGAATAAAGGCACAGAAAGGAGTCTACACAAAAACAGTGTTAGGGGCTGCTGTTGCTTTAATTCATGTGTATGTGCAACAGGCTGAACTCTGTGCTGCTGCTGCTGCTGTTGCCAATAGACTAAAGCCAAGAAGGAGAAGAGTGTTCAAACCCCACGTAACTTGTCACAACCTATATGATGTGGAAATTGTAGAGTGCTACAGGGTGGAAAGAGACACACTACAGGAACTCTGCAACTTCTGTTGTCCTCAACTCAGAGCCAGGTCAAACTGAGGGGAACCCATACCAGTAGCAACAAAGGTATGTGTACCACTTAGAAATTCAGCTGTAAGTACCTTTCAGAGGCCAACAGGGGACATGCTGGAGGGTGTCACAGGCATCAGCATCCAGTTTCCTCCTTCAGTTCTTGAATGCTATGCTCCAACATGCCAGTGACCACATATATTTTCCCCATACTCCTGAGGATAGGGCCAGAAATATGCAAGAGTTCTGCCCTGTAGCACTGCCCTGAAGTACTGGGTGCCATGGATTGCACACACACACAGAAATTAATGTACCACCCGGGGAACAGGGAAGGGTCTACGTAAATAGAAAGGGCTTCCACTCTATTAACTGTCAAGTCATGTATATTGTCAAGGGAATCATCTTGAACATGTGCTGGCAGCCCTGGCAGTTACCACAACTCACATATCTGGCACACCTCCCAACTGTATCTTATGTTCGCTAGGGGGGTATCCCACAGGTTCATTTACTAGGGAATGCAAGTTATGCACTCGAACCATGGCTGATGACACATCAGAAATGCACATACACCCGATAAAGAATGCCATAATGAGGCACAAGCTCAAACCATGGGCTGCTGAAGTCACGGTTCTGATGCCTAGATACATCTGGGGGAGCCCTGCATTACAGTCCATGGACAGGTACTGAAATATTCACAGTATCGCCATGCTACACAACATTATCTTGAGAAAACAAATCTGCATTCTGCGTGACATATCTCCCCATCCCCTTTCAAGCAGGAAGGCATCATTTTGCCTAAAAGCATCAACAATAACCTGATTTTCAGCATCAGCGAAGGGTGGTCTTTGAGGATTGAGATGCCTGGGTGGCACAGTCCCAGGTGTTTTAAAAGACAACAGAATGATAATACACATAAGTATCATATAACTACAAAATAACCGTTCCCATATAAAACAGAAAAGGTAGCATCTCAGCATTACCCACTGGAGAAACGTTAAACAGTCTAGAGATTTGAAATACGAACAACAGGCTGGATGCAAAAAAGAAGAGTAACAATAGCGACATATCTTTATTTGTACCATAACAGAAATGCAGCTTTGCTCCCCCACCCCCAAGGAACATACAAATGACACATTTTGCTAACAAGCTATCTCTGAAATGCTAAAAGTGCTATCAAATGAACTATCCCTGAAACATGCCTACAGATTTGATTTTATCACAGAATGTTCCATTGTAAGGTATTGCCAATCATGTGATACCTGTGAAATGCCTTGACAAACATGCCCATGGCATCAGTACACTTCTAAATAATGCATACAGATAAAACTGTAAAAGCCTTTGCTTCATATTTTTCTTAATTATGTAAGTGCTTATGTAAGCATACTTTCACAAGTTCAGTAATCCTCTGTGCAGATATATCCCAAAATAATGGCCTCTTTTCTGCATTTGCCACATAAATAACTCTTCTCACCTTCAGTTTTCCTAGTTACACTGTTGCCCTTTTGTATGGTGTAGATTCAGGGCTGTTAGCACAGTGAAGATGCAGATCCGGTGTGAACTGATTAGAATTGCTGAATCTCAAGTACCTGGCTCCATGCAGCAAATGTATACACAGTGCAGGCACTCCCTCAGTGTTTGTTTTTAATGGATTTCAACTGTGAATGATTACTGGTTGGGAGAAGCTAAACACAACAGTACTGCAGGCTGCCCTACATCCAGTGGGTGTGTCAGGTTAGGCTTGCAAAGTGTTAGATGTAAGATTGGAAATGAAAGTAAGCAGCACATAATTCACAGGTACTGTTCATTGATATCCAACCTTCCCTTCATTTGTTAGTAACTGTGTATGATATTATTGCCATTTAATATCCCACACATTTTAAGACCAATGATATAGGAGGGCTTACAGACTTCAAGTCTCAGATTACTGTTCAGATAAGAGAAGAATGACCAACAAACACAGAGAGGTAAGACAGAGCTGTATATTTGCGAGCAATAGTCATAACTGGTTATGTGATCACTTAGTACATTACATCAAAAAATAATAAATGTACAAGTAATAGTTGTATGGTTTCATATTACTGTAGATGATGTTGCAGTAGGTTGTATGCATAATGATTTCAGTTCCTTGCTGCAAAGCTGTTTGTATGCCAAAGAAGGATAAGGCACCCTTCCTGTGTTTTGAAGTATCATTGGAGTGAGAGTTCAAATCCAGATCTATGTAGAATATCTCATGTGTACCAACATTTTCTAGTGCATATGTCATAGATTGCTTTTCTTCATTTCAACTACTTGTCCCTTTTTCTTTTTTTTTTTCTTTTCTTTCTTTCTTTTTTTGGGGAGGGGGCAGTGTTTGTGCAATGCACTGCTTAGCACAATCATTGGAAATGGAGGAAAATGACTGCCAAGTTTGGCTGTACTTATCTCATTTGCATGAAGCGTGGCAGTACGCAAACTGGACAACTTGCCCACCCAGGAAGCAGACAGAACACCTGTAGACAGGACTCAGACAACCAATAATTGAAATCGGATACATTCAATTAATTCTGTTGGACACCACACAAAACTGCTAAGCTGCGTTGCGCAGTGGTTAACACAGAGACCATAAGAATGATTAGTAAACTAAGGAATGTCATGTAACTAGTCCTGTGGCAACAGGTGTAAGTGTAGGGCTGAAGTACAGATGGTCCTTAGTTCTAGTACAGGGTGTGCAACCTTTTTGTTACTATTGTGAGAGTGCAGTTTATAGCAATGAACTGAAAAATAGACAAGTGTTATTTCAACATTCTTGTGGTAACAACTGTAAGTGTAGGACTGCCATACACATGGTCCTGGGTTCTAAATCTAATACAGGATATTCCATACACGTTTACTGTTGCTCCACTTCCCATTATATTTACTCTCACTTATAACGCATTAGATAGTGGAGCTGATATGAATTGTATGTATGAGGGATGAGACACCATTATTGTGTTTTCAGATGTATGGCTGAGGGTGTACTGTGTACTATAGATTTGTAAGTATAATTCTGCTATATGGACTTGCACAGCATTCACAATTACCTAAGACATATAAACAACTGGATCTATATTCAATAACCTTATCAGGTTACACACATACACGTGTAACAGCTCAAGCTATCACCTGTATTCATGTATGATTCCTGACCATGTCTCAGCAGCACTTCTTTTGTGGCAAAGATGGAAAGTCAACACTGTGGAAGAATATGTTTTGTCCCTTATGCCTAGGTTTGAATCCCACAGTGTAAAAAACAAAATTATCAGTGTATAAAGTAAAAACATATGTGGCATGTCATTACATTTATGCCCCCAGTGCATGTCTGCAAACCTAACTCACCTAGCAGTTACCTTCCAATTTCCAATATGTATTTCCAGACTACATCAGTAGAAACCCCTTAAACTAAGGCCAAGTGTCAGATGAACCTTCTTGGCACTGCTGCTGTCTGCTTTACATCACACAAATGCGGTTGCCATCATTGTTTGGGTTTGCCGTTACCAGTAAACACAATAACTGGAATTGGTGAGAAAGCATCAGTCTCCATTGCTCTAGTTCAGCTGGTAGACATGGCTGGTGTTAGAGGGGAAGGTGCCAGGTTTAGGGCGCAAAGGTGGGATGTCCAAGAGTCCAGGATATGTATTGGATTCCTGGTAAAGCACCAGAGCCAAAGGCTTCTGTAGGGGGACTACTCTGGCTCCCAGTACAAGTCTGAGGTGTGGGATAGTTTGGCTCAGGCTGTATCCAGTGCCACTGATATCCCATGCACTGGAGAGCAATGTAGTCATCATTTTAATGACCTACACAGAAGAAAAATGGATACTCTCAATTGTTGGTTGGAGAATTTGAGACCGCAGACATCCCACAGCTGTGTTAGTATGACATTAAGTCAAGTTAAGTAAACTTTATTGCCATTCAGACCATATAGCAGAGTGTCCAAAAAGTAGCAGGAACAGAATATCCCAAAACACTCGAAGCCGGTGTATCTATATGCACAGTTTATTGACAAAAAAACAAATAAAATGCTCAATTGCTAGAGTGGTTAAGCACTTTCATCTGTCTCCACACAGATTTCTTCAGAACCACTGAAGCTCCTGCAGTCCATACATTTTATAACATTTTCTGGCGCCAAAATTCTTAAAACAGCAATGTTCATTAAGAATACATTAATTAATATTCCTATTTTAAAATACTTATTAAAAAAAACCATACATATACAATATTAAAATATTTATAATATTTATAACCATCTTATCCACTAAGGTATGTTGGAACAAATACATATCAGTACAAACTGAAAGTCTACATGTTAAAATTTTGCATAAAGTATCTTAGTACAACTTCTGCTTGCTTCTCAAAGCAGTATACTAGCTGTTAAATACCTAGTACCTCTACTCAAAAAATCAATATCATACTATAATTTTTACCTTTTTAGGGGTATATAGAAACTAATACTGTCAGACACAACTGTGTCCAAATTACCAAAAATCAATGCTATAATGAATACATTCCCTTTAATGGTAAATAGAAACAAATACAATGTTGTCTGACACAACTTTGTCCGTATTTTCAAAAATCAATACAAGGATGAATACAAGTGTGTTGATATCCAATATTCATGGACAATATACAATAAATTATACAATAAATTAGTTTACTAATGAACAGTAATGAACATACACTCCTATATATTTAAGATCTTAACTCAACGCTAAAAATGGTTTCAAGCTAATAAAATCATTAATGCCTGGTGGTGTTGTTGCATCTGTACATATTTGCCATTTGCTTTCTACCCATGCCAAGTATGTCTTCCAATTTCCTCCTCTATCACTAATCTCTACTTGGTCAATGATGGCAAACGTGAAATTGTGGTCTATCCCCTTGTCCGAAATATGCCTAAATAATGCATTTTTTGAATCTCCCTTTTTAATCCTGTACATATGCTCATATATACGTGTCTTGATCTTTCTCTCCATTTTGCCTATATAAAAGGCCGGACATTTTGTGCAGGTAGCTATATACACTATACGCTGGGAGTTGCAATTTCCATTTTTGCATATTACCTTAGTATTCATGATGTTACCTAGTCTAATTTTTTGTGTAGTATTAATATAGGTACATTGTTTGCAAGAACCACATTTTCTGGTACCCTTCATTCTCATTTCTCTTGTTCCTTTCATTCCACACTCCAATAATCTTTTTATATTGTTTCCAGTTTTGTAAACAGTACAAATCTCTGTTCCCACTATATTACCAATGGGGCCCATAGTAGTGATTAACATCCAATGTTTTTTAAGAATTTCAGTAATGAAACTAACAAATGGGTTAAATCTTATCACACAGACTTTTTTATCCCAATCCTTACTTGAATGTTTCTGTGGTGTATTAATATTCCCTAACAAGGGTTTATATTTTTGTCCCCATTGTGATTTTACAAAGGAAGTTATATTCCCCAGTAGCTTTTTTGGATATCCTCTATCTATAAATAATTTAGTGATAGTGTCTAATTCACTATTCATAACTTCGAGGGTGGATGACATTCTCGCTGCTCTTATACACTGGCCCTTCACAATATTTTTAAAAATATGAGGTGGATGACAGCTAGAAAAATGAATGTAGTCGTTTGAAAAAGTGGGCTTCCTGTATAGTCTAGAAGTAAACCCAGTACCAGTGTTGCCTATCCACGTGTCCAAATATGCAATACCTATTTTATCATATTGAAACGTAAAACTCAAAAAATCTGTAGTGTTATTAAGGTGTTCCATAAAAATAGGGATCATATCTATAGGTCCAGACCAAATGATGAACACGTCATCCAAAAATCTGGTATATAACCTGATATACTTGTAAAATTCACTGGGGAATACATGTTGGTTCTCCCACTCGAGCATGACCATGTTGGCAAAAATAGGAGCACAGGATGCTCCCATGGCCACCCCTCGAGATTGTCTGAAAAATTCCCCTTGGTGTTCTATATAATTGTGTTCTAGAACTAGGCCCATCATATCCATAATAAGATTGACTCTGTCCCAGCTGCTTCCCAAATATTTACTTAAACTACTCTGAAAGTATTCTAATCCTGTGGAAACAGGTATGCTGGAGAATAAATCCTGAACATCTATAGTAAGGAACGTCAAATTCTCATCCCAAACATCCGTCGTAAGTTTGCTCAGAAAGTCCCAGGAATCCTTGACCAAATGGTCAACTTTGGTATAAATTTGCTTAGTCCAATGTTCAATAGTAGTCCCTATCTTGAAAGTTTTGGACTTGGATCCTGATATGATAGGTCTAAAAGGTGGTTTAAACTGGTTTTTATGAATCTGAGGGATTCCTATGATATGGGCCATTATCGGATATTCAGTTCTTAGATATTCATATAATTCACTAGTAATGCGACTGTCAAGCAAATATTCTTCTATCACAAGGTCTATACGTCTATATCCGATGTTAATCTGATTTTGTGAGACCTGTTCATAATTGCCTGATTCGTAAAGAATGCTATTGATTTCATTGTAGTATTGTTGACTGTCGAATATAACTACCCCACCTCCCTTGTCAGGTTTCATGATTCTAATCTCATTGTTCATGATAAGTTCTTTCAAGCACTTCCTTTCACCTTCAGTCAAGTTGTCTATATGTACATATTTTTCTCCTGTATTGTCCCTAATCTCTTTGTATAAACGGTAAATGTCATTACAAACCATTTTTTCATATATTGCTACCTGTGCATTCATAGTCGGTATATATGTACTTTTTTTCACTAAAGATGTTCTATTCTTGCCAATATGAGTCTTGTTAGGATCATCATTAAATTGAATGGCAAGATTCAACCTTCTACAAAAGAGCTTGATTTCTTTAATGAGATCGAACGAATTGAACCTGACAGTGGGAATATACTTCATACCCTTACTGAAAAGGGATATGATGTCATCAGTAACTTGAGTATCCGTATAGTTGTACACGTTGAAACCCTGATGGCTTCTGATACTGGGCCCTTTCTCATTACCCACCTCCTTCATAAACATATCAACTGAACTGGTTTCAGGGGGTGACAACATTGTAGAGTCTTTATCTAAATCATTGGTATGACCTGCTTCAGGGGTATTCACTGTAGGGTTAACATAACTACACTTTAATATCTCCTTTGCTGTTTCTTTGGGGCTGGAAAGTAGCGGCCCCCTTGAAAATTTTCCTCATCATTCCTCCGCATGTACCTCTTATTACCTCTGGAGTGTACCACCTCAAACGTACCTTCATCCTCTCTTTCATAATGCGGCCAGACATATGCCCTTTCGTTTCTATATAAATCCATATCTCGTTCTATTTTATGCATTTTCCTTTCATAAACATTTTTTACTTTCGTTTTAGCTTGATTAAACTGGTTGGAGTAACAATCATACCATCTTTCAAACATTTCATCTTGTATGATTAATTCATTCAAGTTATTAACCTCTTGTAATAGTTCATTAGCTTTCTGTTCATTATATTTCATGAGACATTTTATATATGTAAACCCAAAATCATCAAACATTTTATTAAAATCAGATACTATGTTGGAATTAAACTTAATACCTAATGGTAATTTAAAAAACCTAAGTCCCTTAGGGACTATTTTTAAACCTAAACATTTCTCTAAGTAAACATTGTCCATCCTCACACATTTTAATTGTATTAATTTTTTACCCAATAAAAAGATTCTAGATTTTATATCATCTTTTTTATTGTTGTTGTTCTTAAATGGCATTTCTTTAAGCTGACCCATCGGATTTAGCTTACTCATAAAATCATATTCATCAGATACAAATTCATTAAACATATTAAACCTCCCCATATCTTTTGCATTGCTGTCCGTTCTTTTAGTTGGTGAACTTTTGGGGCTAGATAAAAATTCATTATTAACAGTACCTTTATAACTGTGGTGTGCCTTATTAGCAACAGATGAATAAGTCCTTAAATTCGCATTTTGCCGTTTAGGGCGTGCACCCGTTCTCTCGTTCTCTACATTCATGTTAAACATGCTAAAATCAAAAGTAAAGTCTTCCTCGAGTGAAATGTTTACGGTGTTGGTACCCAAATCTATCCGCTGCTTGTTGTCCGCTGCAGGAGCCTCTCCCTGTCCATTTGGAATATCACTCACGTAACTGCAGTCTTCCGCTTCATCCACAATAACTAATTTAGCTGTTACTATGTCATTATTATGGTCTGAATTAGTTGGTACATCTCGTACTAAGGCAGCTTCAGCATTACTGTTAATGTCTGCATGAGCGGAGCCTCCGCTCTCCATAACTGCTGCCGTTAGTTTATTTACCATCTCAAGACGTTTAACGTCACCTTTGAGCGACGTCACCTCCTCACGTAGTGCATGATACTCCTCTGGCCTCAATGAAGTGCTCGGGGAAGCCTCTTCCGCCATCCGACAACTGGTAATAGAATGTGTAGCACACAACAACCGATAATCCAAAAAGTAGCAGGAACAGAATATCCCAAAACACTCGAAGCCGGTGTATCTATATGCACAGTTTATTGACAAAAAAACAAATAAAATGCTCAATTGCTAGAGTGGTTAAGCGCTTTCATCTGTCTCCACACAGATTTCTTCAGAACCACTAAAGCTCCTGCAGTCCATACATTTTATAACATTTTCTGGCGCCAAAATTCTTAAAACAGCAATGTTCATTAAGAATACATTAATTAATATTCCTATTTTAAAATACTTATTAAAAAAAACCATACATATACAATATTAAAATATTTATAATATTTATAACCATCTTATCCACTAAGGTATGTTGGAACAAATACATATCAGTACAAACTGAAAGTCTACATGTTAAAATTTTGCATAAAGTATCTTAGTACAACTTCTGCTTGCTTCTCAAAGCAGTATACTAGCTGTTAAATACCTAGTACCTCTACTCAAAAAATCAATATCATACTATAATTTTTACCTTTTTAGGGGTATATAGAAACTAATACTGTCAGACACAACTGTGTCCAAATTACCAAAAATCAATGCTATAATGAATACATTCCCTTTAATGGTAAATAGAAACAAATACAATGTTGTCTGACACAACTTTGTCCATATTTTCAAAAATCAATACAAGGATGAATACAAGTGTGTTGATATCCAATATTCTTGGACAATATACAATAAATTATACAATAAATTAGTTTACTAATGAACAGTAATGAACATACACTCCTATATATTTAAGATCTTAACTCAACGCTAAAAATGGTTTCAAGCTAATAAAATCATTAATGCCTGGTGGTGTTGTTGCATCTGTACATATTTGCCATTTGCTTTCTACCCATGCCAAGTATGTCTTCCAATTTCCTCCTCTATCACTAATCTCTACTTGGTCAATGATGGCAAACGTGAAATTGTGGTCTATCCCCTTGTCCGAAATATGCCTAAATAATGCATTTTTTGAATCTCCCTTTTTAATCCTGTACATATGCTCATATATACGTGTCTTGATCTTTCTCTCCATTTTGCCTATATAAAAGGCCGGACATTTTGTGCAGGTAGCTATATACACTATACGCTGGGAGTTGCAATTTCCATTTTGCATATTACCTTAGTATTCATGATGTTACCTAGTCTAATTTTTTGTGTAGTATTAATATAGGTACATTGTTTGCAAGAACCACATTTTCTGGTACCCTTCATTCTCATTTCTCTTGTTCCTTTCATTCCACACTCCAATAATCTTTTTATATTGTTTCCAGTTTTGTAAACAGTACAAATCTCTGTTCCCACTATATTACCAATGGGGCCCATAGTAGTGATTAACATCCAATGTTTTTTAAGAATTTCAGTAATGAAACTAACAAATGGGTTAAATCTTATCACACAGACTTTTTTATCCCAATCCTTACTTGAATGTTTCTGTGGTGTATTAATATTCCCTAACAAGGGTTTATATTTTTGTCCCCATTGTGATTTTACAAAGGAAGTTATATTCCCCAGTAGCTTTTTTGGATATCCTCTATCTATAAATAATTTAGTGATAGTGTCTAATTCACTATTCATAACTTCGAGGGTGGATGACATTCTCGCTGCTCTTATACACTGGCCCTTCACAATATTTTTAAAAATATGAGGTGGATGACAGCTAGAAAAATGAATGTAGTCGTTTAAAAAAGTGGGCTTCCTGTATAGTCTAGAAGTAAACCCAGTACCAGTGTTGCCTATCCACGTGTCCAAATATGCAATACCTATTTTATCATATTGAAACGTAAAACTCAAAAAATCTGTAGTGTTATTAAGGTGTTCCATAAAAATAGGGATCATATCTATAGGTCCAGTCCAAATGATGAACACGTCATCCAAAAATCTGGTATATAACCTGATATACTTGTAAAATTCACTGGGGAATACATGTTGGTTCTCCCACTCGAGCATGACCATGTTGGCAAAAATAGGAGCACAGGATGCTCCCATGGCCACCCCTCGAGATTGTCTGAAAAATTCCCCTTGGTGTTCTATATAATTGTGTTCTAGCACTAGGCCCATCATATCCATAATAAGATTGACTCTGTCCCAGCTGCTTCCCAAATATTTACTTAAACTACTCTGAAAGTATTCTAATCCTGTGGAAACAGGTATGCTGGAGAATAAATCCTGAACATCTATAGTAAGGAACGTCAAATTCTCATCCCAAACATCCGTCATAAGTTTGCTCAGAAAGTCCCAGCAATCCTTGACCAAATGGTCAACTTTGGTATAAATTTGCTTAGTCCAATGGTCAATAGTAGTCCCTATCTTGAAAGTTTTGGACTTGGATCCTGATATGATAGGTCTAAAAGGTGGTTTAAACTGGTTTTTATGAATCTTAGGGATTCCTATGATATGGGCCATTAGCAGAGTGCACAGCTGAACAAAATTGTGTTTCTCCAAGCTCATGTACATAATACAAACATTAAACACAAAAATCAAAAGTATATAAACAACAACAGAGTCCGAGGCATGGAAGCTTCCATAACCATGCTCGATTCATCATCCTCACTGCCACTAACTCCATCTCCAACCAGCAACAACTCAAGACCTCTGTCCAGTCCCCTCTGTCAACAGGAAAAGTTCAGATCAGATTTAATCAAAGGTGGTAGGCAGACGTACCGCTACCACAAGTACGAAGAACTGCAGCCACATGAAGGCCTCAGATCAATGGTCACCTCCCAATCTTCACCATCCACAACACTACATCACCACTAGTTTCATCCAGTGCCACCAGGTCCATCTCCAATGCAGCAATCCTCCAACCCAATGAAATCCAATCCCGATCCACAATTCAGCACCTCCTTCTTGCACTCGGTGCAACTCTCTTCCGGAGACCTAAACAGCAATGACTGGACCAGTGATCCCCAAAATAAGCAAATCAAACAAGCTATCCAGCCATCAGACAACTGAAATATCACTGCTGCATCCCACCTCACACCAGACCTGCCAAAAACAGACTTCCCAATAGTCGAAAAATTGGCACAAACTTACATAAAAGCAGCAAGCACAATGGGAGCCGGAGTAGCCGCTGCCACACAATGCACTGTCATATTGCCGTACTTAAAAGAGAGTGCTTGTAAGACTTAGAAAGCTAAATATAGGCAGCACTGATTTGCATAATGCTCTTCTGCTCTTTTCTTGTTGCTTGAGTGGAGAGACTGAGGGAAGCAAGTGGTATGTGTGCAGCAGAAGAGAAGTGCTATTGTAGCATTAAAAATTTAAGTTTTTTGGTCTTTTATAGAGTTGTATCAAATTTGAGCATGCATATCCCAACTGTAAAAGCAAGTATGCATGCATTAGTCTGTAGCACAAACCAATTGTAAGAGTCACATATTAGACTTACTGTTATTTCTTCAATAATATTTACATTAAATTATAAACTCTATACCAGTGGCACAAATGCCCTGATGTAAACTGTAATCTGTATAATTATAACACATATGTGTGCAATATATGCTCATTTCAAGGATTACTTTCAGCAATCTGCAGTACAATGTGCATCTGTTAGGACGTATACTTAAATGTAATACTTCAAATAAAAGAGTTATATACTTTTATTAATGCATTGTATGTCACATATGATGGTACTAATTTTATCTCTTCTTTCTCTCATTCCAGCCCTTATCTCTCTTTTTATGTGTCGTCAAAATATCTTCATGTCATCCATCCAGCCTCAATGGAACAGCTTTCTCCTGCTCTACCGGCTCCAGAACCGATGCCCAGCATGTCTAGGAGCCAACCTGGCAGCACTGCCTATGCTGCCTCTGCACTACTTGTGCCCTCAGGTAGAAATGCCCTGGAAGCTGGTGCAGTGGTACCCTCTGGGAAAAGTGGCAGAGGTGGTGATTTTGTCACCCACAGTGAGTTGCCAGGGATGGTGAAGTAGGTTTGTGCACCACACCATTGGTGTACACCTATCCTTCATGGTCTGTAGGAGGAGGATGCAACATCAAGCACTCCAGCCACCAGCAGAGTAAGGAGACCGTGATGACAGTCCAGTGGATGAGGACTCAATTCTCAATGTCTCCAAGCATGATGGGCATGAGCCTGTGTTGTCCCCTCCCTCACTCCAATCTTGGTGTCCCCAGCCTTTTGGGGTCCATCACCTTCCCTGTCTCTTGTCTTGTTTGTCTTATATGTTTGCATTTGCTTCCTCACCTAACCAATTTAACTGACCCAGACATACCTACGTCCCTTACCCAGCAGTCCTCTCTTACTGAATTAAAAAAAAATTGACACCTGTCCCACAAAAAAAAATATATATATATATATATATATATATATATATATATATATCACCCCATACAGAGTTCTTCATTTTGCACATATCTTCTTGATCCACTTGATTTGGTACAATTAGCTTTACAACATGATTACGTTGTTTTCACGCTTCTTCTTGGAGGTGACAGTTCAAATTCAGTTAATATTCTGCATATATTTCCAGTTTACAATGTTAAAGAAATGGATAGCTATGGTTCTTTCCTACCTCCCTCCTGCACATCCCTGTACTGCTTTCCCTTTGTTCTTCCCCCTGTTTGCTTCCCATTTCACCACTTTCCTATCAACCAAATTTTAACACCTTTAATCTGGTCAAAAAAATAGAATCACACACCACACACACAAATAGCAGAAAAAGCAATTGATCCTTTCATTTTTTGGGCTCTTTGTTTCCATGGTTGTGCCCATTGCACACCAATGTGCAGCAAGAGTGAGTTGTGGCTAAATGCTGTTGTTATCTCCTCACAATGCCACTTAACCCCACTGTGTTATGCCAACACAGAGCAACACATGTTCTATAAAGAATTCATGTTGTTGCATTATCAATATTTATTTAAATGTATAAAAGTATTGGGTACATCTGGATTTGAGCACAGTATCATCTGGGCTCATAAAGAAATGTGTCAATGCATTTATACCTGCTGCCACAGAGTCAGTTGAGCAGCATGTATGTTTCATAGACTGAATACTAATTCTCAGACATTTCTCAGTGCGACTCATGTTTTTGTGCACTGCTTAATTATGCGCAAACATGTAAAGTATTGAAAATGTGTATCTCACATGCACAAACACTTTGCCAGCCATTGCACAATCCTGCTGCTTGATGAGCTGTGGAAAAGTAAATATTATGTATTACTGCTGTCTACTGTCCATTTCCTTTCTATGACATGAAATTACATGTGGAAACATAAACTGAAGGCCCTATCTAACAATATGTCACATATTTACAGTCCATCCATGTGTTGCCTCTCCCCAAGCAGTGCAGCCCTGGTGTCTCAGTACTTTTTCCACACATATACTACCTACACTACATAAATGAATATCAAATGTGTGATATGTAATGCATATCAATCTGGTAACTTGCAGAACTAGAACTGTTGACCCATAAGCCTAAAAAGCCTTATCTGCAAGGCTAGGGAAGGAATCAGCATGGACCTTATCCACAGGACATATGTGACTTTCAACACATTTGATTAGACCTGTTTTGGTTTTGTCAAGGGTAGATCTTGCTTATTAAACCTAGTAGACTTTTTCGATGCTGACCCCAAAGACCTGGATGAAGGATAACAGGACATACCATCTATGATGAGTTATCTAAGGCCTTTGACACTATCCTCCATTCAGGTATCATATAGAAAATCTCCCATCTGGGAATTAACCCATATATTACTAGATGGATAGCCAACTGGCTCATCAGTAGAACACACACTGTCAGAGTTGGGGACTGCACCTCCACCACTTGACCACTTGCCAGTGGAATACCACAAAGATATGTGCTGGGCCTTCAACTGTTTGGAAACTATTTCTGTGAAGCCCAGGCAAAGGTAGATGGCCTGTGGTTTACCAAGTTTGCAGGTGACTGTCAACTGGACACAGTTATGTAGAGTCTCCCAACGATGTTAACATATTACAGAAGGGGCTGAGACAGACAAATGATTGGTGCCAAACTTAAGGACTGAACCTTAAATCAAAAAATGCCTTATTGTCCCCTTTGGCAATGAAGTACCCCTGCTAATTATGATAGAGATAGAACCCCTCTAAGCTCAAACACAGTGTTGTGAGATTTGGGAGCACATGTTGATAGCAATGTACACTTCAATCATTATATGTTCATAGTGGTGAGACACACTTTCTACATTCTGTACCTCATAAATAATGCCATCACATCCAAGACCAGAGAGGTCATAGCTTTGCTGTACTCTACCCTTATCAGATCACTAATTGAGTACAATGCTTCCTTCTGTCTGTACCTCACCAGACACCTGCAGCAACTGGAGAAAACACAAAGGTTTGTGAGCAGGAGAATCCAGGGCCTCCAAAACATGAAATACATGGAAAGTCTGAAAGACCTGTCACTGTACTCACTACCATGCAGGCTGCTGAGGGGTGACCTATGCCTGGCCTACAGAGCAGTGTCAGACCATTCCCTGGTGGAAATGCTGGACGTCTGCAAATTAAATGGGACAGGAATAACTTGCTCCAGGGATCTCAACCTAGCCTGTGACATAAACAGAACATGCTGGGAAGACAGATACATCTCCCAGCAATTGCCACTCCTCTGTAATAGGCTCCCACTGCATGTGAAGCAGTGCTCTTCAATGACCCTATTCAAGCTCAACCGTTACAACTGGATGTGTGATTGTAAATTCACCCCTGGGGTGGCACCTATGTCCCTCATGGACAGGGCCAGTCGGTGCTGATTGCAAAATCGCTCTGCTAGCCACGACAATCTATGCTCAATAAGTACTTGTTTTTACATGGCTAAGCTTGAAAACACCCTAAGGCCATTAGGCTAGTAAACTCCTATAAAGTTATGAACCTATGCAGGCCCCCAATCTTCTCTCCAAAATAGCCCTGCTGATGTCATCCACTATATGTTGAACTGCAGTCTTGTAAAAGTCAGACTTATGCCGTGGGCATAAAGTACTGAGTTCTGTAGTCTGTGCAGTTAGGTAGGGAGTTCTGTTCTCACTGCGGTCAACTGTGTGTGTGTGTGTGTGTCTAGACATAAGAGCAGAAGTGTGTATCCAACCGTTACTGCTCCAATCCCAAGGAATGACAGTATTTTGATAGTTGCACATGCCTACACATCCATTTCTTGCAGGCCTCCCTACATCTTCTCTCTAACACGAACTGCTGATCTCATCCTCTACAAGTTGACCTGCAGTCTAGTAAAAGTCATACTTGTGCTGTGGTGCTTGTGTAAAGTACTGAGTTCTGTAGTCTGTGTACTTAGGTAAGGTTTTTATTCTCACTGCAGTCAACTGTGTGTGTGTGTGTGTTTGTGTGTGTGTGTGTGTGTGTGTGTGTGTGTGTGTGTGTGTGTGTGTGTGTGTGTGTGTGTGCGCGTGCGTGTGTGCGTGCATGTGTGCGTGTGTGTGTGTGTGCTCTTGCTTGACATTACAGAGAGCCTTTTACCTCTGCATGTGGAACACTGTTATTACCATATTCTCCTCAACAGACACTGCTGATATCATCAGCTATGTCTGATTTGTGGATATGCACTATTCTCGCCACAGCAGTGTCAGAGACTAGCTGGAGGTCAGGCAAAAGTCACCTCATCCTGTGTGATGCAGATTACAGTGACATGGCTTTCAGTCTCTCCACATACATTATGGCACGGTTTGTAGGCACTGTGTTTTCTTGGTGAGAAACCCCTGTGGTCTGTCCAGCTGCTGCATGTGTCTGGTGAGATACATGCAAAAGAGAGCATTATACTCTATTAGTGTTCTGATGAGATTCAAGTACAGAGCTGTCATGCAGTCCTAAGATCTGAATACGATGACGTGACTTGCACAACATAGGCTTTCAATATCATTGTGGGCATTTGATGGCTGAATTTCAGATTGCTATCTACATGTTTTCCCAGTACTTGCATCACTGGGTTTCAGCATAGCAGGACTGTTGTCAGTGTTGTAATTAGCATGGAATCCTACTTTTCAGAAGGACAAAATAAAGACACATTTCTGCATTTATTTGTAAATTGTATGGTTTTGTCATCAATCATTCGTCGGTGTTAGCTCCTCCTGTAGTATGTTATCATCATTGGTGGACTCAATGATTGCATGCAATATGCAATAATCAGCAAACATGGCAAGCCAAAACCCATATACTTTAGCCTGTACTGTTAGGAAATACATTCCAAACAGTAAATGGCCAAGCAGAGATCCCTGGGGTACACCAGTGGTGACAGCTCTACTGGTACAGGTTGAGTCACCAGCTTCCACAGTATGTGTTCTGTTGGTGAGCCAGTGGGTTATCCAACCATGTAACATAAGGTTAATCCCCAGCTGGGAGAGTTTCTCAATGATACCTGCATGGGGGATTGTGTCAAAACCCTAGGCCAGATCAAGATAGGCAATATGCGCTGTCTTACCTTCATCCAAGCCTATCACACAGAATCAATGGGCATCACAGATACCCTATGGCATGACTCAGCACATACACCATCCTGATATGATTGAATACATACATGATCACAGGCTATGTTCATGTAGAAGGGTGTACATCAACATGCATCCATCTAAGTTGGGGGGAACAGCACCTGATGCATGCATGTGTAGACACATCCGTACTCTCCTCAACTGTGAGGTAGACCAACATGTCATCATGCACCTTTTCTAAATGGACACTAGTAATTTATTTAACATTTGTTTACCGAGAAAGTCCGGCTTGGAATGAAACCAATTTTCAGCAGAGGTCAGGGAGAAATGCACCAGATGTGTGTCTTTGTAATATCCTAGCTGTGTGCAACAGACCAGTATGAGTTGTTAATGCTACATCATGTCTGTTACATCTCATAGATGTCTTCAAAGAGTTCACCGAGGGCATGCATGATGGCAACACTGTCATCCTATGAAACCTGACCAGGCCAAGGCATTTGACACAAATCCACACTGAGGTATTCAGTCAACACTGTCAGATGTGGCGATAAACAGCTATATCACCAAGTAGGTAGACCAATCTATCACATACTTGGCACCTCACTATGGCGAAATGTGTGAAGTGACCGATGTCACAGGTCCAGTGATCAGGTTCATACATCAGGGCTGTCTGCTCAGCCCTTTCCTGTCCATTATTTAAGTGATGGACATGACAGATGACATACACAGCCTAAAGGACTACAGATTGGGGCAATCATTGACTCCAACTGTGGTATTAGTATAATACAAACAGTATCAATACACACCATAAAATGCTGCCTCAGCCATGACAGCACCTGCAATGACAAGAAAACATGGGGAGATTTGTTACATCAGGAAAACAAACTCACAACCCAAGTATAATGTGGCCATCACACCCTATAATCAGATTAGCAGGTGTATGACCTGTGTCCTGGGGTAGATGGTAAGTGAACATCCACCAGCATGTAGTCACAGTGCTGACTACTCCCTTGTATGTAACACAAGTACTGAGTATGTGAAAGACATCCACATCAGAGACCATAATACCTCCATAGTTCACAGCCTTCATCACACTAATAACTGAGTACAATGCACCATTCTTCATGTACATCCCTACACATCTTCCACTGATGTGTAATTAAAGTGTACCACCTTTGTCACAGTGAGCTGTCACACAGCTTATTGGCCATGTCTAAGTATTCATTTTGTGGCATAAATATTACTGTCTGATAGTGCGGAAACCCCATCAAGTTGTTATACCAGATGCATGTGTGCTACCTGTTCTGGCGAAGCACACAGTACATACATAGGTGTTTGACAACATTAATGGCATGGATAACATTTGTGACAGTGTTGATTGTGCGATATATGTATATATATATATATATATATATATATATATATATATATATGTGTGTGTGTGTGTGTGTGTGTGTGTATACATATATATAATGATTTCCACACCACTCAACTATCCTGTATTGCTCATAGTGTCACATACAGGTATAGCAGTGTCCCTCCTAACACCTCCTGCAGATGTTACAGTGCTAGGACAGTGTGCTTGATTACCCTCACAGAGTGTGGATGTATTGTAATTGTTGAACAAGTGTGTTTGTGCAGAATCATCTTTGATCACTCTAAATCACATATGTTATGTCAGAGACTTGGGATTACTGGTGGTATTATTCTGATATTGTCCATGATTGTGGTTGGTTCTTTTAATGCTGTCCATGAGTTTTTACCTGTGTCCCAATTGCTGGAGACCTCTGCTGAGATTATACTCCCATTCAGGCAAATCAGTTTGCACAGCTTCACAATATGCACTCTGCCCAGTTGTACACCATGTCCCTTATAAATTTCCTTGGAATTATTCATGTAGGGATGCTTATCTCACACAGACGTTCTTCCCATTGTTATGTCACCTTGTGTGACAGTCACATAATACACATCTTCAATGTGCAGTCCCTACTGTACCATATTGATATGTGATTGGGTGTTGCTTCTACAACCATATTCCATTGACATGCCAACATCTGCTGTACATTAGGTTGTTTCACCTGTCCTCTTTCCCTGTGTTCATTCTTACAATTCAACTGTCCCGAGTGTTTATTTTACATGACAGTCCATGTACAGTTATAGATCATTTACATAGCTTCAGTACAGAATGCCAGGAATGGGATTTCACAATAGTCTGCACTGTAAATATACTGTCCTGTACTGTGTTTGGACCATATACTTAACATTCATACCTCTGTCCAGATTTTCACAGACTATCCAGATGCGTTCCTTATCAGATCTGTCACTTTCTGCCATATCACTGGGATGATCTCAGGACTGATGTGACTCAATATTGCATACATTTGAGTTTCAAATTTCAAATCCTTCAGAACATGTATCTTAACATAAACTCTGGTTATTCTAGCACATTTCTATAGGGCAAATATGTCCCTATTTCTGGGTCACTGTCCCCCATTATCTTGGCCTTTGTCTAGATATCTTGCACTAAGCGATTGAGAGCTATCTGTGAAGCCCTGATGATCATTGTGACATTCCATGCAAAACTGCAGACTGTTGGTGCTCTGATTTAAACAGAAATGCTGTACGTGTTTGCTTACACTGTTGCCAGCCACAAAATCTCGCTTATTTACATTTAAACACTGTGCACAAGAGGAATATGCAATGAGTGCTGCTGCTCACAACATACCACGACACACATAATCTAAACTCCATGTAGGCTTTGCACGAAGCCTACATGGAGTTTATTGAATCCCAGGAATGAGTATTACAGCCAGAGTTGAAGGGAGTTAGTGATGTTCCATTTCACTAACACCATTTGGAGGAAAACCCAGTTTTGTTCTCCATTGCACTAGGACTTAGGGGCCTAAGTCAGAAGTCATGAATGCGTGGAAGTGCACACTGGTTTTAGCAGGGCATTGCATAGATTGCTGAATGAAAGGACAAAGAAATATTAGAGGCATCCAGAAAAAAAATCTCGTATGCTTCTGGGTGATGGCCATTGTATCTTTCTCTTGCCATTCCTTACTTGCAATCTGCAGTACCAGGGTGGGAACAAACAGACCAGCTGGAGGAGCAGGTTTGATGGTCACTCGTTGGGGGTGCAAGGACCAATCTGTTAGGAGAAAAAAATCCCTCAATCTGTCTCTTTGGAGACCTCTAGGTCTTCCTTGAGAATAGGCTAGGTCTTAGGCTGTAGGAATCTTAGCAGTCAACAAACCAAAATACATAAATATTGAATGAGTAAATCTTTTTGTGAAAGTTTTTCAGTGGATACAAAAAGTTAAGCTTTCTGATGTTGTCTTTTCTTTGTCTTCTTGTACCGTTGAGTGTCATTACTTAGTGTCAGTTTTATACCAGTTTACTCTGTTTTCTAAATCTTGTTTTTTTTTCATGACTTCCAATGTGAACATAGCAGGGAGATATAGAAATTAAAGTTCTACTGACCTAATTCTACAGTTGCAAATTAAGAAAACTGGGTTGCTGGCTATAGGTTGTATCTGTGTTCCATTTACACAATATATATAAATATATAATTATCCTTCAAGAGTTTTGATTCTGTTTGCCTTTTCTAGGTGTATTCCTTATATCAAGATGTAATTCTTTATCATTTTAGTAGAGTCCTTAACTTTGATTTCATTTACAATATTTATAAAACATTTTAGAAGCAACTGTGTTTTCATTCACCCTTATTAAATGGAACAAACAACACAATACTGATTTGAAATGTAAACGTCAACTTGCAAGTAATACAGTTGCTTAAAGTATTTGTAAACTTATCAGCTTTTCTGTCCTCTTTCTTGAGGTACTTACAATGGTCCTGACTACTACCTTTGTTTTGAAATAATGACAGGTGCAGAAGACTAGGAAGTTTCTTTGAAAATGTTATAGACGTGTCACTGGTTGTTGAGTGGAAGCGGGAGAGGAATTTGGAGTAAAAACTATGAAACCAAAGGTAAAATATCTGTTTATTTTTACTTAGTGGGTCTAAACACTGAAAAATATTCATGTGATGTTAAGAAGCAAAAAAAAAAATGTCTACTGTAAGAGGTGATGTAGTAAAATGTTCTAAACTTAGCCAAACTGATTTGCTACTTTGCTGTATATCTGTCTTAAATTGCCTGAATTTATTTATTTGCTTAATTAACTTGGGTAATTGAACTGGTCCTTCTTGGACACTTTTCATCCACATCTCACAGGCAAGCATAAATAAAGTGTGTATACATGGAGAGTTTATTTTTGGGATGTGGAAGGAGACTGGAGTACCCGCAGAAAACCAAGAGAGATGCAGGAGATCATGCATACTCTAGGCAGACCATGTCTGGAAAGCAGGACTGAGCTCTAGACCTTAGAGCTGTGAGGCAAGTCCTGGTAGTCATTCTGGATCTCAAGGATGCCTTCGTTCATATATCCATCCACTGTGAATTTCTCAGGTTGGGGGGGGGGGGTCCCTTTACCAGTTTACATCCTAGCCCTTTAGGTTGGCTAATATTCTGAGAGTTTTTACAAAGGCGTGGCTTCAGTAATTGCCTGTTGCAAAAAAAAAAGGCATTTCTGTGTGTTTCCTACATGGACAGCTGCCTCATTTTGACACATTCCCAGGAAGAGGTGGAGAGGGATTTTCATTTCACCCTAAACTGTTTTCTGAGCCTAGGGGGTTTCCTCCAA
This sequence comes from Protopterus annectens, assembly GCF_019279795.1. Lineage (NCBI taxonomy): Eukaryota > Metazoa > Chordata > Ceratodontiformes > Protopteridae > Protopterus > Protopterus annectens. The sequence continues at coordinate 370,958,264 of NC_056748.1, read as the reverse complement.
TACCCCCAAGTCAAGCCTTACCTCTTCCAAGAAAGAGTTGATCCTTACTGAACTCCAGCAGTTAGGGGGCCTGCCTCTGTCCAGGTAAGAGATAGACTCTGTGGCTCAGTAGATGGCTCAAGAAATAACATCTTCAGGCAGTGAATTCCTGAGGGCACAGGGATTCATTGCTTCCACACTTCTGATGGTCCACCTGTCTATACTGCATATAAAAGAACTTCCTTTTTACCTAGGAAATACTTAAAGCCAACATTCACAGTCTCTCAAGATGTTTTCTATACTAAAGTGAGTCTCCAAAGAATTAGTGGTGTTTACCAGGTCGGAGAGAATCAAGAGTTGCCCTTCAAATAAGAATCCTACAGTCAGACACTAACAACAGATGCTTCAGACTTAGCTTTGAGGGACACACTTAGGAGACTTTAAAGTGCAAGGGGTGTGGTATGTAACTCAAAGGGAGAAACATATAAATATATAGGAGATGATAGCCGTAATTCAGGCAGTCAGAGCTTTCATGCCCACCCGGGAAGGAGTGGTTTTGCAGAAGATGGCAGGTGGCATTATTGATATGTGGTACAGCAACAAACACGGGACTCATTCTAACCCCTTGTACAGGCTGACTATGGCTGCCTAGGAGATAGCTTTTCAGTCCCAGATACCCTATGGCAGTCTAGACCCCATCCTAGTTGAACTCCGTGACTGACTGGCTAAGTAGGTTAGCTGCATATTCCTATGAGTGGCTGTTACACAGGGGTATTTTTCTTTGGATTGTTCATAGGTAAGGTGTCTCAGTAGTAAAACTATTTGTCTCCAAGCAGTAGGTAATCTGGAAGTTCTGCTACACAGCACCACACAGATGCTTGGGCAGTGGATGCCTTGTCCTTCCGATGAACAGGTCTCTCCCTCTCTGTATGCATTCCCTATGGATCTGATCTTCCTCTTCCTAGGGTGATCCAGTAGAAAGTGAGAAACATCCAAGTTTGTTCTTATAGCACTCTTTTAGCCTAAACAGCATTGGTTCCTCCCTCCTCATTCAGATACTCAGGGTGAAACATTATATGCTGCTTTTGCAAAAGGAACTTCTAACTGAAGACAAGAGGTGCTTGATACACTACAACTAACTGCATGAATGGTTTAATTATCTTGCTCTTCAGCCTAGGTACCAGTGCACAGCAAACATGCTTAACACGTGTAAGGAGACAGAAGCCTGCCACAAAGAAATCTTATTTTGCAAACGGGAGAGGTTTTCCCTATGTTGCCACAGGAAGGCTCAGCACCCTAGCACACCACCAGTGTCTTTGATTCTGCAATATTTAAGTGAACTATTCATATACTTCATCACTTAGCATCCCTGCAGCTTGCTGAACACTTTCTGAAGGGAGTCCTTCATCTGAGACCACCTGGTAAATATATTGTTCTTCCATAGGACATGAATTATGTCTTGAAAAACATGACATAGACACCTTTTGAACCTGCTGCCTCAGCCCCCTCCTGCCTTTAAATGTCTAACCTGGAAAACTGCCTTTTTACTGCCCATCACCTCAGCTAGGAGATTTTCAGGCCGTTATATGCAGAAATCCCTTTCTAATCATTCTTAGATGGTACCCTACATTTACACCAAAAGTACTGATGGAGTTCTTCCTCAGTCAAACTGTTCAGTTGACTGTTTAGTTTTCTAAGCCCCTTTAGATATGCACAGGCAACTGAGATGATGCTGAGATAAAACAGAGAACAAAGTACCTAAATCAGCTGTTTGTGTTCTTTGCACCCAGGAAGATGGGAAAATAAGTTTCCAAGTACATATTTTCTAAGTGGCTGTATCACTCTTGTCATGAAAAAAGGTTGACAGGGACCTTTGGAGACTGCAGAACTAGAGGACTGTATCTGCTGTGACTTTCTTGGGGGGGGGGGGGGGGAGTGCATAGGCTAATCTGGAGGCAGCGACTTGGTCTTCAGTTTACACTTTCACCAAATGCTACAGACTTGACATTGCTTCCAGGGCAAAAGCTGGGTTTGCTACTATCCTTCTGTGTGACTTGTTACAACCCATCCCACCCACTTAGTCCACCTACTCACCTTGTAAGCTCTGGGAATCATCCCAGTAGTAAGGACTACTTCAACAGTGATCTGTATGATTAACATAGTACTGTTGTATAAGAACTTGCCGCAACACTAGATGTTCCAATATCAGTGTGTTATAATACTAGTTCCTGCCATAATCATTTTTTATTCTTCTTGGGCATCATGGGCTGGCGTAGGATACCATAGTCCTATGTAACTACCCCTTCCCTCTTCTCTTCTCAGGGCCTCAGGGCTACTCAGGCCTGGATCAACTTGTTGAACCCTAATTCTGTATGCTCCTGGTCCAGATAATATCCACATGTGCTGCTGTTTGGCTATAGTCTTTAGGACCTTGCTTGGTATAAGGTAGGGTGGATACCCTGTCATCTTCCTGGACAACAAAGTTCTAAAACAGCATAAGTAGATGTATACTAGATAGCTGATATGCCTAAGGGGAGGACATCTGCTCATCCTAGAAGTGGAAGATTGTTGAGCTCCGGAAGTGGGAATGAACATCAGTCCTCCATGCAGCTGAAGTCGCACTAGTCAGAACTACTGCAAACATGATGCAGTTGGACATGTACCATTATGGTAAGTTCTTACACAGTTGTACTTTCAGAAGGATGTATTTTGTCTATTCTGAAAGCTTTATGAGCACCTTCTTAAATTCGCTAATCAGTGCTTGGAAAATAAGCTTTTTAGTCTGAAATTCAAGGTACAGCTTAAAGGAAAACTCCACCCTAGAACTAAAAAAAAATGTTTTTTTTTCACTGTATCTTTGTTTCTTGACCCATTTTCACACATCAAAATCACACTAAGAGCTTTATTTGCAATTTTAGCCTTTTTTCCACAACATGGCTACCAATGGAGCTTGATGTAGCAATGTGATCTTGTTCTTCCCAAACCCCTAGTAACTAAATTGCTGGCCTTTGTTCAGTGTTTTCTTTTGTAGTCTAAGAGGAATTGATTCTGCAACGGTCTCTCAGTGCAGTGATAGTTTTAACACCTCTGCAGTAGTGTGGGGGAGGGGACTCTCAATTTGTCTTGAACTACGATGAGGGTGATTAGAGACAGAAAAGAAGCAGTCCTTTTACAAAAGGTTTAGAAAATAACAGTGACCCCATTAGGTGGTGCCTCACACACAAGGTGGTGCCTCAACAGATCCTGGAAACTATCGCCCCATAAGCCTGACTAGCTTGGTCTGCAAAGCTATGGAAAGGATCATCATGGACCTCATAAATAAAGATATTAGGGACCTACAGACAGTGGATCCTACCCAGTTCAGCTTTGTTAAGGGCAGATCCTGCCTCTTAAACCTAGTCGATTTCTTTGAAACAGTCACCAAGGCCATTGACGAGGGGAAGGTGGTCCACACAGCCTACCTGGGCCTCGCAAAAGCCTTCGATACAATACCCCACTTGGGCATTATAGATAAGCTCACCAGCTTAAATATAAACCCCTATGTCACTAGATGGGTTGCAAACTGGCTCAAGGACAGAACCCACATGGTTAGAATTGCTGGACCCATGTCAGACTCCAAACCAGTTACAAGTGGTGTCCCACAAGGCTCAGTCCTGGGACCTCTCTTGTTCAGTATATATTTCTCGGAGGTACAGGCCAACATGGAAGGACTGTGGCTGACCAAGTTCGCAGATGACTGAAAACTGGGCACCATAATCGACTCTCCAGCCGACACAAGCATCCTCCAAAAGGGCCTCATAGAAACAGACAACTGGTGCCAGAACCATGGCCTCAAGCTAAACGCCAAAAAGTGTATAGTCATCCCCTTTGGCAAAAACAAAGTGCCCACAAATTACCACATAGGTGGTAATCCATTAAGTACGGAAGAAGTAATTAGGGACCTGGGGACCCAAGTTGATAGCAATCTCTCATTTGACAACCACGTGGCCAAAGTGGTTAGAAAAACATTTTATATAGCCCACCTAATCATGAAGGGATTCACATCTAGATCAGGGGAGGGCATCGTGCCTCTTTACTCATCCCTCATCAGGCCCATAATTGAGTACAATGCCCCTTTTGGGCTGTACCTTACCAGACACCTGCAGCAACTGGAAAGACCCCAAAAGTACATCACCAAGAGGATCAAAGGGCTCAAACAGATGCCATATGCTGCCCGGTTAAAGAAACTCCAGCTCTACTCAGTGGCATACCGCCTGCTCAGAGGCGATCTGTGCCTGATGTATAAAGCCATGTCCAACCTGGAATTAATGGACATGCTACACCTCAGAAAATCCAAATCCCATCGAGCTACGCGCTCGAGAGACTTGAACCTCAGCACTGAAATAAATAGGACGTGCTGGAGGGACAGATTCATAACTCAGAGGCTCCCTTCACTCTGGAATAAAATCCCAGTCCAGGTTAGGCAGAGTCCCTCATTGACTGTCTTCAAGAGGAATCTTGATGAGTGGATGGGAGATCGTAGGTTTACCCCGGGTATCACTTCTGTGTCACTGTTAGACAGAGGTACAGTATACTAACCTCGAAAAAGGGCATAGCAAAATTAATTTAAAATGGGTGGCGAAAGCCAAACACACTCTGGCTAGGCTTATAAATGCCCTAGGGCAGATAGCCTGCTATGAACCTATGAACCTATGTCAATGGCATGGGAATTCAAAGTTACTTCCTTATGTCTGGCATGAGTCATACAAAGTATTATGGGAAAGAGAAAGGGTTTAGGGAGAACAAGATCACATTGATACATCAAGCCCCATTGGTAGCCATGTTGTGGAAAATTATAAATAAAGCACTTAGAGTGATTGAGTGTTAAAATAGGTCAGGAAACAAAGATAGAGTGAAAAAACAGTTTTTTTTAGTTCTAGGGGGGAGTTTTCCTTTAAAGGCTTTGAAAAGGAAGATCAGCACTGGGTTCAGAAAGCAGATGTCCAGTGCTGTGCGTTTTGATACACGTGGCATTATGTCCTACCCAAGACTGTTCATTTTCCTGCACTGTGGGTCAGTTACATGTAATATGCTGCATTACAAAACCAATTAGAAAGTCAAGATTTGAAATGTTTCTGTGTTGGCATACTCCAAGAAAGTGAATAATTAAAGTGGAACACAAAAAAGTAGAAGCTGGGATAATGATAGGCACTTTTCAGGATCTAATAGATTCATTCTGGGCAAAGAAGGGGTGTTTACCACAGAAAAGCGCATTTAGGAACTTGGTAGGGAAATTATACAAAACAGATTGTTAGGAGAGTCTGGAAAAAGACTTTAAGTAAAAGACTCAGAGGATTTTGATAAGGAAAGTATATGATGGGTTCTTAAGAGATATATTTTTACCCATTCATAATTACTAAAGTGGTGGAGGAGATATGGAAAGCTGTAATGCGGACTGGTTAAAACAAGCCCACTTAAGAAGAGTCAGGCAGATGTAATCATGATGTCATACAGGATGAGGTTCTCACCTTGTGCAGTACAGCAGTAGAAGTGGCACTCCAACACTTACTGGACCTCTACATGAGAGTGTTGTGGGTCGCACACAGAGTATAGCATGGCACGGCATCATGAAGGCTTTCCCCCTTGGCAGTAGAGCATACCTCTTAACTGTCTAGAATTTTGCAGAATGCCCTGGTTTTTGCCTCCTTTTTTTGTCAGTCCCTCATAAAATTTGTGTTTTTCTGACAATTCATTGAGGATTGCAGTCAGTAAGTAATGACAGACATTTCAGTTTCAGACAACATATCCTTCAGAAAAAATGCATGTGAATGAAAACCCTGTTATTCTAGTAACTTTCCAAGTCAATATGAGCAGTAAGTAAAACTGCTCCCTGATTTTGGGCATTTATCTCCCCCATTATTTTGGCATTGTTTAGAATTCCTGTGCTAAGAGGTTGAGATGTATGTAGTAGGGTAGCCCTCCCAACACACACCCATCCATGACCATATTCCATAATACAAAAAAAAAATCACTGACCACTTTTATGATGTCTCTTTTCCCAGCTTATATGAAAGAATAATTAAACATTTTGGGGAAGAATGATGAAAGGTTTGCAAAGGAGAAAGGGCCCAGAAAAGCATGTTTAAAAATCCACTGATAGAAAAGGGAGCTAATTGACGGGCATTTGTCTCTTACTCTGGTCTGTTAATGGTAGTACTGTTAGTTATTTGTATCTTTGTGCTGCCAGGAAATGGAACTTGGTGCTCAGTGATAGTGATACTTAACTTGATTAACATTCTGTTCACTAGTCGGAGTTTTGTGTTCAACAGATCTGAAGGGCTTGCTTTAATCAAACTCCTTTTACTGAATTCTAAACGTCTTTATGTGTATATTCAGGCCAATAAAGCCAAAGCCCACTAGCTGTTGACATCCATGTTTCGGCCTTTTTATTGACCTCATCAGTAGATTGTTTGGTTGTACTTTAGAAACTCGGGGTCTTTAAACCCATCAGTTGCCCATAGATATTAAGGTGCTTGCAAAATATCCCAACTAACATCCAGCCAAAGGGTAAAAAGATCACACAGCCAAAACATTCGGTATAAACTACAAGCAAATCAAAATGATAAATGCTTGTGTAGTTCTGGTCAACTCATAGAAGCCTTATGGACAGTTATCTGAACCATCCGGAGACTTCATGACAGAGATACGGGAGTAGATTGTCAGGCCTTTATACTGTCAGACCCTCTCCAGCCATCCCAGTTTGTTTTGAATCCAAACCCAGGTTACCAGCATTGGAGATGGATACTTTGCCTCAGCACCAATGAGAACATACCAGTAGTCTGTGCTTAGACTTATAACTTGTGATTATGTGCGCTTGTTGCTTTCCAGTTTTGTCGAAAGATGCACCTGGTTTGAGCCTTTTAACATTTGTGATTGCGTGGCAAGGTTCCTAAAATTTAATTAATTCTAGCATTTTAATGTTAGGCTGCATGAACTGAAAAGTAAGATGTTTATTAGGGTGCATGAACCGAAAAGTAAGATATTTATTACTTTCATTCAGCTCACCACAACACATATTGTTGCTCTTCCTAAATCACATCAGTTGCATGACCAGTACTGTAAAGTTTCTCTATATTGATTATAGTTGTTACTCTGCCTTTTGTCTGTTGCACCCTTCATATTATAGCCCATAACCATTGCGTCTTCCCAGCCATGTACAATCTTATTTAGAACAGTCTGCCTACTAACAGAGTGGGTGTCTGCTGGAAACTGCACCACTTTTTTTTTAAAAAACATCTCTCAGCTCTAATGGATTTATGCAGTTCATTCTGGTTCTCAGTGTTAAAAGAATTTTTAACATTCCCTCTAAGGTTTTGTAAGACAACATTTCTCTGGCTCATTTTACATTTAGAATTAATTCACTTAGAACCTTTGGGAGTGTTTTCTTTCATAAGGTGTCAGGATTGTAATTATTGTGTTTTGCTGCCTGACAACAGTGTAATAAAATCTACTTCAAGTCTTCTGAAACAATAATTAGTTCTTCATGGTTATAAAGTTTTTCTCCATCTTGATTATTTTGTTACAGGCAGTGTATGTAGACATTTAAGAAAAACATATAGGGAATAATAAGTACACATTTTGTTGCTATTCTACTGTAAAATTGTTTCTGAATATTTTTGCATTACTTTCCCTTTTTCAAGTTTCATGTCAGTGTAAAACTAGAATTTTAAGGAACATGCAACTTATTTTCAGCAGTTTTACCACAAACCTATAAGGCATATTTTAGATTATAGTATATATTAGGAATTATGTTTTTTCTTTTATATGCTGTCAGTGTCGTAAATGAACACAGAATGCTTGTCTATAATCTGTTTGCATGATTCTCTCTCTCCATTTCCTTTCTGTAAAGCAGTAATGGTGACGTTGTAATCACCAGTGTTCACTCTAGGGATTACTGCTACAGTTGCATTCATAAAGCACAGGAATTTGTAGAAAGTGGACAAATCCCCTGTGTGGAATGATTTTTTTCCCTGTGCTAAGTTTTTTGTTTTTATCTTGACTGAGGCATTTGGTAGTCTGTACCTCTCTCTGAAGAAGGTGACTTCCAGACCAGTGAAGTCCCTCGTATTGGGATTTTTATTATCCTTATTGTTGCCTATTGTTTTCTACTAATGGTTGCTAGAGTTAGTACATCTTGTTCATGTTTTTGGTATGTATATTCCTTCAGGTTTCTTAGGCTGATTATATGCCCAGAAAAATTACCAGCAGTTGAGCCTGTGGTCAGTAGGTCCTACTGAATGATATCCACTGCCTTACCAAATAAACATGCAAATAGTGCTCTTATTTTAACAAGAAAAATGTTAAGGCCTTCCTAAAGCACCAAAAGCTCCATGTTTAAGCCTGGTGACTCTTGCCCCACCACCACCACTTTGCAGGGTGTCCTTTTCCCACAAGCCCTAGTGCCACTGTAAGATGGAAAATCCTAGGATTATTGTTAATAGGGAAGCAGGCAGGTTGCAGCAGGCAGTACAAGACCCCCCACCCACCCACCTTTATCCCTGCACAGAACAGACAGATCTAGTTCTATGGAGGTACCAGTTTGTAAGCCTCTGGCCCCAGCATCTATTACATATCCATCTAGCTTTGGGGGCAATCAGTGAGTAGTGCTTTCTGTGAGTGACTAGACTTCACCAGGTCATTTTACTGTATTTCAACCAGATGCCATTGGCCAGGCTTCTGTGATAGGCAAGCACATGGCACAAGTTTGTGGGGAAGACCTTTCACGTTATTCCTGCTATTTTCACTGAACAGTTATTTGGACAAATGGCTGCCATTTTAGTACTTTGTTGACCCATCTAGGTCCTGCTATTGTGGGAATAGTCACTGGATCCTGGGACTTTGACCCCCCCCCCCCCCAGTGCCTGCCCTAATCTTGTTTTATTACATGTAACTTGCCAGAATGCATGTCACATTATGGCAAGGGATGATACCCCAACATTAATGGCCACAGAGCCCAGTTACTCTAAGGTACCTTGACCTCTGCAAAGAAGAAAAAAGCTCTTAAGAAAGTAAAAAAAATAACAGATCTGGCCTTTGCTTCTCAAGTGTACTCCCTTTGGTTATGACACAGATGCTGATAATCACTGTTATCCAGATCCCCACCAGAACATGTCTCCTGGGGTCTATGTTAAAAGATCGAGTTTAAAATAGTTGACTTTCATATGATTGACTATTTAAAAAGTCGAACATATCCCTATTCTCTTAAACATTGAATTGTCCTGAGATTGCAGTACAGTGGGGATTGGGAAATATGCCTTTTTCCCACTGTGTTGCGATCTCAGAGATGGTATGTATAATAAAATACTGTTTTTGAGTTTTTACATATGTTCAACTTTTTAAATAAGTAGTCAGTCATATGAAATTCAACTATTTAAAAGTTGATCATATGACATAAAGCCGTATGATGTGGTGAGACTTTGAACCTGATGAGCAGCATTTTAAGTGGGGTTCGAAGAAGATTTCAGACTATTATAAGTAGTATTTACTTGGAACTGATATGCCCAGACCTACTGCCATCATACCTTCCTAGCCTAAAACGATGCATTCAAAAATCCATACCTGGATCCACAATGTCAACCCCCTGTACCCAGGCAACCAAACTACTTTTATAGAGTAGAGAAAAATAGTGTAGTATTTCTTCAAGGATCTGATAGCTGACCAAGCAGCCATTTCACTAGATTCACTGAGGTACTCCAGAATGATGTCCATTGTTGATACATTTAGAAAACAAATTATGTGATAAATTTGCTAAGAAAGTATGTCTGTAACTTTGGGTAGTTAGGCAGTTAATTAGTGCCCAGGTAATTAATTACCAGACTTGTAAAGCAAATACAGGAGATGTCAAAATCTGTACAGAACAATCTTATGGGGATGACACTTACAAGCTTATCCAGACCAAAGCATTAGCTTGGGTGGTACTAATGGGGCAGTTGCCCTGGTCGGGTGTGATCAGCAGGTTACAATACATCTTCGGTGCATTATCAGCATTAATTGTATTTGCAACCAGAGCTGAAGCACTGCAGTGCATGTGCCACATGGACTGTAGCACTGTAGTGCTTCATGTGCCACATAAACTTGTAGCACTATAGTGTTTCATGTGCCACATAAACACTTGCATTGTAGTGTTTCTTGTGCCAAATAAACTTGTAGCACTGCAGTGCTTCATGTGCCACATAAAGTCTTGCACTGCAGTGCTTAATGTGCCACATACTTGCACTATAGTGCTTCATGTGTCACATAAACTTGTTGACAACCATGCCACTAAACATGATGCCATACATGTTTCTGCCAATGCAGTGGCTTCAGGTACTGTCTTGGCAAGGCATGCCTGTCTTAAGATTCAATCCTGCCTGAAGACATATGGGGCTATATCCCAAATGGCCCTTTAGACAAATATTCACACTGTTACAACAGTGAAGTAACTTCTTTAGCCCATCCCCAAATATAATAGAAACCTTCCCACTAAGCAGTGGCCCATCTGTCAAAATCAAACAAGGGCTGAACAGTTCAAGTGGAAGAAAGATCTTGGTAAGGGAACTGAGAGGAAGGAAGATGCCAAGACAGGAAAACAGAGTAGAGGTCAGGTAAGTGAACGACCCCTGCCTAAGATAACCTCTATACTTTTTATTAGCCTGCAGACTCCTTTCCTCTGCCTCTCCATACCTGATAGATGGAATATTAGGATTTTTCTAGTGTTAGTGGTTTGGTCTTGCTCCAGCACTTGTGTCAGGGGGCTGATAACTTCTGTGTGCAGGCTTTCACAGTCACACTTGTTAGGATAGACCAGCTTCACTATCACCAAAAAGAAAAGAAGAGGGCACAAACTGCTGTCACTTTCTACCTGGCATCAGCCTGACTTGTCCAGCATGAAGAAGAGACCAGTGCACAGAAAGGATACCCAAGGCTTAGGAAGTCAGCCCACATGAGTGGATGTCTGCCATAGTGAATTTTCATGTTTCTGCATGCTATTATAGCAGTGAGCCCAGTTTTCAAACATGTACTTCTATGTAAAGTTATTTATTGTAAAGCTGTACTTTATGGCAACTGACGGTAATGCTTTAGTAGTCGGTTATATTTCCAATTAAGTAGTAACCTACTGAGACAGTGCGAATCTCAGAGAGAACTATGTATTTATGCAGATTTATGTAACATCAATGAGGGGAAAATATAATATGAAATATAGCAAACTGAACCTGGTTGTGGATTCCAGACTTTTCTCTAAATTCATAGCAGTTCTTTAAATCATTTTGCAGGTGCTGTTCATCTTGTAATGTTTATGTATTTAGTTAGTTGACCGAGTACGTGGCTCATCCAGATTAACTTTTCCATCCTTAACACAGGTCAGAAGCAGGCAAGTCACAATATATGCATATGTCTAGTACAGTAAAGCTAATTGCATAGTATAAAGCAGAAATACTTTCTGATTAGTAAAACAATGTACATTTTTAAATTAAAACGTTACCAATGTGCAGATCTGCAAGAGGCAACTAGAAAAGTGAGAAGACTGTCTGCCATAGCAGGTAATGAAGGCTATAAGCTGTTAATGAACTGCTTCCTGTAGTCCAGGGTTTTTTTTTGGCTCCTATTGCTGATGAGCATCAATACTCCTCCTGATCTATTGACACATTTGTTACTCCTGTGATAGGAGACATTTCTAGATCTTTTTTCTCTGTGATGCAGGAAACAATTTTAGAGGCCATCATTTGGGCAGCCATCTTGACATTTTTTGCTTATTGCTCTAACCCCTCCAACTAGTATCTGACATCTGTATCCCCACGAAAGCTCCTGCTATGCCCTTTCTCAACACACAGGTATTACTGAGTATATATTGTAAAGGGCTACCATCACCAGCTTAGCAGAAGCAAGCTTGCATCTCTGGCCATTGGCTTTAATCATTGTCTGAAAGTATTTGTTTGCATATAGTGAATGGCCAACCAGAACCTCAATTCCCTGTCCCGATATGAGTGAGCAGATGTCAGTTGCTCATTCCCACCTTCCCCTCCTGCCTGTCCCAGCACTCAAGTTGCTAGTCAAAGTAATTTGGGTTATAGTAATGGATTTATCCATCTGTACTGGGAATGCCCGACTGGAGCCTTAATCATCTACCAAAATTTGAATCTCTTAGCCTCTATTTCCTACTGGGTGACTCTTAGCAAGTCATTGAACCAGATAATGCTCACAGCTTGCCCATGAAAAGGGACACTTGTGTCCAGTGGACTTATTCAGTTTCCAAATAAGATTCATACAGTAGATGAAGTGTTTCACAAGGTTAAGGTAAACAAATTTGTCTACAAGTGCCAGTAACATTAAATACTGACTGTTACTAGTCATTAGGTTCCATAAAACATATTTATACCATTTCAGAGAGTTGAACTTTGTAGTCTAACACTGAAATAGTTTGCATTTATGCTACTCGCAACACTTGAGGGCAGAAAAGTTAAAGCTCAGAGTATATGAGATGAGAATGCCTCATAATCAAGATTAGATTAGCTTGTAAAGATAGTTAGAAGCAGCTGTAATAAGTTTGTCCAGAAAGGTCAAATCAAGCTAGCTAGGTATCTCTTGAACATAAGATATATTGTATTGTGTTGAAGTAAGGGGTAAATGCCGTGGTTACTGACTTAACTATTAATAAGCATAAAAGGCAGCAGCAACACATTCCTTATTGGTTACCAGTCAGTCCGAAGAACAAATTGATTTGTTTTATTCCGAAAAGACCAACTTTTTTTAGTTTTTATATTTCTGTATAGCAATCATCGAAAGAGAGAGAGACTGCTTTGAAATAGTGGGAAATTCCACACCCCAAATACTGTAGGTATGTTATGCCCCACATCAAGCTGCATAATAATCACAATAGTTCTTAAATGTAAGTAAGGATCTAAACAAATGCATAGATAATTAAAGGCATTTTCTGTTTTCTGTTATTCAGGTGCTGTTAGGAGAGGTGTTGACCTCAAGCAGAAGGAACTGCAGCATTGATAAAATTATGGCTGCACATTCATGAAACTCTCTAATTAATGAGTCTGCAAAAGTAATTCGAATTAAGCATTTTTTGTTTCTTTTTTGCTCTTTTTTTGTAAAGCAGCAGTATATAAAGACAGTATGTCATTTTTAATAGTACTTCACCAAACATTTTGAGTGGAACAGTTGTAAAACATCTGCAGACATTTCATAAAATTACCATATGAAAAAAATTATCATCAGAGAAGAAAAATGCCAAGGGTATGTTTGCGTAGACTGCATATGTATGTATATATACTTTTATGTGACTTAATGCTGTTGTGACAAACATATGCTTCTCATAGCCTCTTTGTTTCTATCAGTCTTGGCCAAACAAAATGTCTGTATGGATTACTGAACAGATGTCAGTCTAGGGTGAAGCTTCCTTCCTGACAGCCATGTTTCCTTTATTAACAAACAGAACACTGGTGCTTGATGTGTATGGATGCATACGTGCATGTGTGTGTGGTTTTTGGATGAGGGGGATATAAACAATTTTTTAACCATTTTTAATCTGTACGTTGTCCCCATAGTGGTAGGATATTTTATGAAACTAACTGTACACAAGTCAGTTTTAGCAAAGAGTGCACATCCAGGAGGGCTATTTGTGAGATATGGATGGCAGAGTGACACTTAGTCCTTTTCCTTATTGTCTGACCCTTTGATCCAGTTGTATTACCAGTTTATCATTAATAGCCAGTGTTCCTTTACATGGACAGTCATTTCATCAATGTTGGAATATCGACTACAGAAATAATAACTCATGATGCCTGTTCAGAAAAGGGCTGTTATCTTTTATTTATTTGTTTAAGCTGGCAAGTGAACTAGTCCACTCGTAGACTCTTTTCAACCATAAGTCCATGACCTAGGCCATAGGGGTAAGAGCAAGTACAATTTATGTATGGACTATTTAGTATTGTCAGTCATCCAGCATGTTTTTTGGGAGGTGATAGGAAACCAGAGTACCTAGAACCCCCCCCCACCAAGTCAGCAGGGACAATGCCTGATTTATTAGACAGAACTCTTACTATTAAGCACCAATGTGTGTGTGGTTTGAAAATATTGCTACATAATTAAACCTTCATTACACTTTGTAAACCAAGCCTCTGCATTCAATAATGTCAACACTTTTAACTCGGATTCACCACTTAAAGTTCTTTGTCTGTGGCCAGACCTTCTGTTGGCATGCATTAACACTGTACTTTTATGGCTCCACCAGGATCCAGCTTAGTGTGAGCCCTTCCTGCTTCAGCAATACTGCTGCATTAGCCCTTCAGACACATGGCTAGACTTCTAGAAGGTTGTGATATTGAGTAGAACAGTTTTTCCAGCTTTTTCTGCACTACTTGCGTCAGACAGTACTTTGACAGAAGTGGTAGAGTATGCATTAACAGAAGGATTCACTGATTAAATACAAGTATGGGCTGCCTGCAACATCCAAAAAGACATGATGATCCATTGGCTTTGGTCATCATCTGTTTGTCTATATGCGGTTGCAGGTAATCTTTTTTTGGAGTGTAACAAGTTGACAGATTTTACAATTTTCCAGTAGAGTACTTTATCAGAAATGTTGGGAGAGCAAATATTTTAACTAAGAAAATGAATCCTTTGACCTGTGACAATAGAATCTGAATTGCCCAAACATTTTAAGGCCTTACTAGGTTTAATGCTACTGACTGCCAAAAAGTACAATTACTAATGGAAATCAAAGCATAAACCAACTGTAACTGAAGTACTGAATATAGTAAAGGAGATAAAAGAACTGGAGGTAGAAACTTTCGAAAAGAGAAAGAACAGATTACATACAAGTAATGGAATTTGTGGGAACATTACATCCAGACTAATGTTCAGGAGGGTGAGTGAGGTTTAAGGCAAGGCAGGAACTGAGCAGTTTGTGTAATGTTAGAGTGGATAATAATTATTAAAAGTAAAATATGTATGTATACTGCATGACAATAATGAAAATGTCACTGTGATTTATTTTCTTTTTTCTGTTATGTATATGTACCTATGGCATTGTCTTAATTGTGATTTAAAGATTGCAGGTAATCTTGTGTTGATGAAATGTGCATTGATGGTTAGGGTAGATCAGTACTGTTTAATTAACCTCTTGCTTGATATCTGCCCTGTAATGTGTAAGTTTGTGCCTTGAATATAGATGTTCAACATTCAGAATTATCCCTTTGCATCTGAGGTGGATTGCCAGTATTTCTGTTTTCATATGTATGTTTGTCACAGGCACCATCCCATGTTCCCGTTAGAGGCCTTGAGTAAGGTGAAGTCCTCAGCTCAAGGTCAAACACTTTTGGAAGAACTGACAGCCTGTTTATTTTTTTATGTACAATTCAACCAAGGATTTTTCTTGTCAGCCTGCTTAGTTTTTTTGTATAGAATTCAACCAAGGATTTGTCTCTCGTATGCATTTCCAGAGACCCCAGCAGTCAGCTGTCACTTACCTCACCCAAAAAATGCATTTTCAAGTTAAAAGAAAGCATTAAAGGATTGGCAAATTTACTGCACTTATTCTGAGACATTTAAAGCAGGATGGCTGCCTTGTCAGCACACAGCTAAGAGATTTAATTAAATGACAGTATAAACTAAGAATATGAGCAGCAGGTGGTCTGTGAGGAAAACTGTGATAATGTTCTGTTCTATATTGAAATGATGAAAAGTAAAGATGATCACACCAGCATTAAGAAGTGTACTTCTCCTTTGAAGTTTCTGCAGTCTGTAAGACTGAGTCATTTTGCTTATACATTATTTCTCACACATTTCAGAAGTCTTCCAGAGCATCTTAACTTTTAAAGTGAATTTGTACAGCACACTGTCACTGTCTGTTTAGATTGCAATCCGAGTAGCACATGCTGTGGTTGTACTTGCTATACAGACCTTTTACTTTTGACATTTCCATGTTTAAAATTTTTGTATAGAAAAGTGAATTGGCCTCAACCACTGGGATCCATGGTTACTGTTGAGAAAGTGACTAATGCTATACACGAACCTAGCATATCCCTTTCTCCATATGCTGTCTGAATTTGGTGCAGCAAACACAGGCTTGTTTTTCCCCCAACATTGTATGAAACTGCTGTGTTGAGTAAGAAAGAAACTAACACATCTTGTTTGATGCAAG
This sequence comes from Protopterus annectens, assembly GCF_019279795.1. Taxonomy (NCBI): domain Eukaryota; kingdom Metazoa; phylum Chordata; order Ceratodontiformes; family Protopteridae; genus Protopterus; species Protopterus annectens. The sequence goes on along the minus strand of NC_056748.1, from coordinate 370,942,117 downwards.
TGTGTTTACCCTTTGAAGTAGAAACAGCCCAGAATGATGCTTATAGTCATGCAGGATAAAATGTGAACAAGGTATTACAACTACGGATTTTTTGTTAATAGTTTCTAAAGTGATTCATGAATACATCTCTCAATGTAAAACAGTATGCGTTAGTAGTATTGTGTCAAGGCCAAGAGTTTTATTTTTTTATTATTCATAAGAGCATAAGTTCTTATAAACACAGTTTGCATTTGAAATTGCCTTTTAGGTTATTGGCCAGTAAGGTGCTGCTCTGCTCATAGAGGTGCATAGTTGCATATTTTAATACTAGGTTTACATATCAATCCAGCCTTTGTACTCTGGTGCATTTATAGGCATTTGCACTTCAAGTTAAACCAGTAGTAAGTTTAGCTGGCTCTTGACCTGCTGCATGGCGACTTACTGCCATTATAGGGAAAAACTTCAGCTTTAAGTGTACTTTTTTGGAGCACTGATCTGAAGAATGGCAAAGATTCCCTTGTACAAGTGTGTGTGTGTGTGTGTGTGTGTGTGTGTGTGTGTATACCTGTTTCAGATGGTAAGGTTATAATACCAGTCATACACCTGTAGGTGTTAAAACAGATTTATTGTCATCAGAAGCACTGTCTGGGTAAGTCACTCAGATTCACACAATAGGCAGATGGAGGTAG